>NW_020356201.1:0-148453 GCF_002211085.1 Panicum hallii | reverse complement strand
TGCGGCGAACTTGTGCGATAATGGGACCAGTTCAGCCTATTTTGCATCGACTTTTGTGCATTAATAAAACGGTCCGAAATGCCCCGAAATATGAGTTTTGGGTCCATTAGCGTGGATCGGGTCCGTTCATTGCGAAATGTCCCGAAACATGAGTTTTAGGTCCAATGGAGTGGATCGGGTGCGTTAGTAGCGAAAATTCTGACGAGACCTTCTTTGGCGAACTTTGCGATAATGGCACCAGTTCGGCGAATTTTGCATCGACTTTCGTGCAGTAACGAAATGGTCTGAAATACCCCAAAACATGAGTTTTGGGTTCAATGGAGTGGATCGGGTGCGTTCGTTGCCAAAAATTCCAAGGGGACCTTGTTTAACGAAAATTGTGCGATACTGGCACCAGTTCGGCAAGTTTTGCATCGACTTTGATGTAGTAACGAAACGGTCTGAAACGCCCCAAAACATGAGTTTTGGGTCCAATGGAGTGGATCGGGTGCGTTCGTTGCGAAAATTTTCCGATGCGACGTTGTTTAGGGAACTTGTGCGATAATGGCACCCGTTCCGCCAGTTTTGCATCGACTTTTGTGCAGTAACAAATGGTCCGAAACGCCCCAAAACATGAGTTTGGATTCCAATGGAGTGGATCGGGTGCGTTCGTCGCGAAAAATTCTGACACGTCCTTGTGAGCGAACTTTTGCGTTAATGGCACCAGTTCGGCCAGTTTTGCGTCGATTTTCGTGTAGTAACGAAACGGTCCGAAACGCCCCAAAACATGAGTTTTTGGTCCAATGGAGTGGATCGGGTGCGTTCGTTGCAAAAAATTCCGACGCGACTTCGTTTAGCGAACTTGTGCGATAATGGCATCTGTTCGGCCAGTTTTGCATCAACTTTCGTGCAGTAACGAAACGGTCTGAAAGGCCCCAAAACATGAGTTTAGGCTGAAATAGAGTGGATGGGGTGCGTTCGTTGCCAAAAAATTCCGACGCGACTTTGTTTAGCGAACTTGTGCGTAATGGCACCAGCTCGCCCAGTTTTGCATCGACTTTTGTGGAGTAACGAAACGGTCCCGAAAAAGCCACAAAACATGAGTTTTGGGTCCAACGGAGTGGATCGGCTGCGTTCGTTGCGAAAAATTGCGGCGTGACTTTTTTTAGCGAATTTGTGCGATAATGGCACCAGTTCGGCCAGTTTTGCATCGACTTTCGTGGAGTAATGAAACGGTCCTAAACGCCCCAAAACATGAGTTTTGGGTCGAATGGAGTGGATCGGGTGCGTTCGTTGCGAAAAATTCCGTCGCAACTTCATTTAGCGAACTTGTGCGATTAATGACACCAGTTCGACCAGTTTTGCATCGACTTTTGTGCAGTAACGAAACGGTCCGAAACGCCCTAAAAAATCGACTTGCATCAACTTTTGTGCAGTAACGAAACGGTCCGACGCAACTTTTTTCAGCGAATTTGTGCGATAATGGCACTAGTTCGGCAAGTTTTGCATCAAACTTTCTGCAGTAACGAAACGGTCCGAAATACCCCTAAAACATGAGTTTTGCTCAAATGGAGTGGATCCGGTGGTTCGTTGCAAAAAATTCCGACGCGACGTTGTTTAGCGAACTTGTGCGATACTGGTACCAGTTCGGCCTATTTTGCATCGACTTTTGTGCAGTAACGAAACGGTCCGAAACGCCGCGAAACATGTGTTTTGGGTCCAATGGAGTGGATCGGGTGTGTTCGTAGCGAAACATTGTTTAGCGAACTTCTGCGTTAATGGCACCAGTTCGGTCAGTTTTGCATCAACTTTGTGCAGTAACGAAACGGTCCGATACGCCCCAAAACATGAGTTTAGACTGAAATGGAGTGGACCGGGTGCGTTCATTGCGAAAAAATCCGACGCGACTTTTTTTCACGAATTTTTGCGATAATGGCACCGGTTCGGCCAGTTTTGCATTGACTTTCGTGGGAGTAACGAAACGGTCCGAAACGCCCCAAAACATGAGTTTGGGTCCAATGGAGTGGATCGGATGTGTTCGTTGCGAAAAATTCGGACGCCACTTTCCTTACCGAACTTGTGCGATAATGGCACCAGTTCGACTAGTTTTGCATCAACTTTCATGCAGTAAATAAATGGTCTGAAACACCCTAAACAAGAGTTTTGGGTCCAATGGAGTGGATCGGGTGCGTTCATTAGCGAACTTTGCGGTAATGGCACTAGTTCGGCAAGTTTTGCATCAACTTTCGTGCAGTAATGAAATGGTCTGAAATACTCCTAAAGCATGAGATTTGCCTCAACTAGAGTGCATCGGGTGCGTTCATTGCGAAAAATTCCGATGCGATGTTGTGCGGCGAACTTGTGCGATAATGTACCAGTTCGGCCTATTTTGCATCGACTTTTGTGCATTAATAAAACGGTCCGAAATGCCCCGAAATATGAGCTTTGTGTCCATTAGCGTGGATCGGGTCCGTTCATTGCGAAATGTCCCGAAACATGAGTTTTGGGTTCAATGGAGTGGATCGGGTGCGTTAGTAGCGAAAAATTCTGACGAGACCTTCTTTAGCGAACTTGTGCGATAATGGCACCAGTTCGGCCAGTTTTGCATCGACTTTCGTGCAGTAACGAAATGGTCTGAAACGCCCCAAAACATGAGTTTTGGGTCCAATGGAGTGGATCGGGTGCGTTCGTTGCCAAAAATTCCGAGGGGACCTTGTTTAGCGAAATTGTGCGATAATGGCACCAGTTCGGCCAGTTTTGCATCGACTTTGGTGTAGTAACGAAACGGTCCGAAACACCCCAAAACATGAGTTTTGGGTCCAATGGACTGGATCGGGTGCGTTCGTTGCGAAAATTTCCGACGCGACGTTGTTTAGCGAACTTGTTCGATAATGGCACCCGTTCGGCCAGTTTTGCATCGACTTTGGTGCAGTAACAAAATGGTCCGAAACGCCCAAAATAAGAGTTTGGATTCCAATGGAGTGGATCGGTCCGACGCAACTTTGGTGCAGTAACAAAACGGTCCGAAACGCCCCAAAACATCGACCTGCATCAACTTTTGTGCAGTAACGAAACGGTCCGACGCAACTTTTTTTAGCGAATTTGTGCGATAATGGCACTAGTTCGGCAAGTTTTGCATCAACTTTCGTGCAGTAACGAAACGGTCCGAAATACCCCTAAAACATGAGTTTTGCTCAAATGGAGTGGATCCGGTGCGTTCGTTGCAAAAAATTCCGACGCGACGTTGTTTAGCGAACTTGTGCGATACTGGTAACAGTTCGGCCTATTTGCATCAACGTTTGTGCAGTAACGAAACGGTTCGAAACGCCCCGAAACATGTGTTTTGGGTCCAATGGAGTGGATCGGGTGCGTTCGTTGCGAAACATTCCGACGCCACATTGTTTACCGAACTTGAGCGATAATGGCACCAGTTTGACCAGTTTTGCATCGACTTTCGTGCAATAACGAAACAGTCCGAAACACCGTAAAACATGACTTTTGGGTCCAATGGAGTGGACCGGGTGCGTTAGTTTCGAAAAATTCTGACGCGACTTGTTTAGCGAACTTTTGTGTTAATGGCACTAGTTCGGCAAGTTTTGCATCAACTTTCGTGCAATAACGAAACGGTCCGAAATACCCCTAAAACATAAGTTTTGGCTCAAATGGAGTGGATCAGGTGCGTTCGTTGCGAAAAGTTCCGACGCGACGTTGTTTCGCGAACTTGTGCGATAATGGTACCAGTTCGGCCTATTTTGCATCGACTTTTGTGCAGTTACGATACGGTCCGAAACGCCGCGAAACATGTGTTTTGGGTCCATTAGAGTGGATCGGGTCCTTCATTGCGAAACATTTCGACGCGACTTCGTTTAGCGAACTTGTGCATTAAAGGCGCGAGTTCGGCCAGTTTTGCAGCGACTTTCATGCGGTAACGAAACGGTCCGAAACGCCCCAAAACATGAGTTTTGCGTCCAATGGAGTGGATTGGGTGCGTTCGTTGTGAAAATTCTGATGAGACCTTCTTTAGCGAACTTGTGCGTTAATGGCACCAGTTCGGCCAATTTTGCATCGACTTTCATGCAGTAATGAAATGGTCCGAAACGCCCTAAAACATGAGTTTTGGGTCCAATGGAGTGGATCGGGTGCGTTTGGTTGCGAAAAAATCCGACGCGACTTTGTTTAGCAAACTTTTGCGATAATGGCACCAGTTCGGCCAGTTTTGCTTCGACTTTCGTGCAGTAACGAAACAGTCCGAAACGCCCGAAAACATGAGTTTTGGGTCCAATGGAGTGGAACGGCCAGTTTTGCATCGACTTTCGTGGTGTAACGAAACGGTCCGAAACGCTCCAAAACTTTTGTTTTGGGTCCAATGGAGTGGATCGGGTGCGTTCGTTTCGAAACATTCCGACGTGACTTTGTTTAGTGAACTTTTGCGTTAATGGAGCCAGTTCAGCCAGTTTTGCATCAACTTTTGTGCAGTAACGGAACGGTCCGAAACGCCCAGAAAACATGAGTTTTGGCTAAAATGGAGTGGATCGGGTGCGTTCGTTGCGAAAATTTCCTACGCGACGTTGTTTACCGAACTTGAGAGATAATGGCACCAGTTCGACCAGTTTTGCATCAACTTTCGTGCTGTAACGAAACAGTCCGAAACGCCATAAAACATGAGTTTTGGGTCCAATGGAGTGGATCGGGTGCGTTAATTTTGAAAAATTCTGACGCGACTTGTTTCGCGAACTTTTGCGTTAATGGCACTAGTTCGGCAAGTTTTGCATCAACTTTCGTGCAGTAACGAAACGGTCCGAAATACCCCTAAAACATGAGTTTTGGCTCAAATGGAGTGGATCCGATGCGTTTGTTGCGAAAAATTCTGACGCGACGTTGTTTAGCGAACTTGTGCAATAATGGTACCAGTTTGGCCTATTTTGCATCGACATTTGTGCAGTAACGAAACGGTCCGAAACGCTCCGAAACATGAGTTTTGGGTCCATTAGAGTGGATCGGGTCCGTTCATTACGAAACATTTGATGCGACTTCGTTCAGCGAACTTGTGCGTTAATGGCGTGAGTTCGGCCAGTTTTGCACCGACTTTCGTGCGGGTAACGAAACGGTCCGAAACGACCCAAAACATGAGTTTTGCGTCCAATGGACTGGATCGGGTGCGTTCGTTGTGAAAAATTTCGACGCGACTTTATTTAGCGAACTTGTACGTTAATGGCACCAGTTCGGTCAGTTTTGCATCAACTTTCGTGCAGTAATGAAACGGTCCGAAACGCCCCAAAACATGAGTTTAGGCTGAAATGGAGTGGATCGGGTGCGTTCGGTGCGAAAAAATCCGACGCGACTAAGTTTAGCGAACTTGTGTGTTAATGGCGCGAGTTCGGCAAGTTTTGCATCGACTTTCGTGCTGTAATGAAACGGTTTGAGAGGCCCCAAAACATGAGTTTTGGGTCCAATGGAGTGGATCGGGTGCGTTCGTTGCCAAAAATTCCGACGCGACTTTGTTTAGCGAACTTGTGCGTTAATGGCACCAGCTCGCCCAGTTCTGCATCGACTTTTGTGGAGTAACGAAACGGTCCGAAACGCCCCAAAACATGAGTATTGGGTCCAATGGAGTGGATCGGCTGCGTTCGTTGCGAAAAATTCCGTCGCGACTTCGTTTAGCGAATTTGTGCGATAATGAGACCTGTTCGACCAGTTTTGCATCAACTTTCGTGCAGTAACAAAACGGTCCGAAACGTCCCAAAACATGTGATGGAACCCACTGGGGTTTGCTCCCGATCTTTCGATGAGAGTGGGGGATAACTCGATTTGAGGAGGATCGACGTTGTGCTGCCTGACTACAACACCACAAGGGCTGCGCTGCGCCTTAGCGACAGTTACACCGCCTCCAATTTGTGTTGTTCTTGCTGTGCCAAGAACATCCTTGAACCTGCAAGCAAATCGAAGAACAAGCAAGAACAAGTGGACAAGCAAACAGCACACAGACCTTGCCCAAAGGATAAATCTGATACACACGAAGTTGGGGTTCTGAATCGAGCAAATCGGGTGGTCTAATCGACACACGCGTTTACAAGGAAGTAGCAACAGCTAACTTACAACCAAACAAAACCCAAGTGTCAAATGGTGGCTGCTGGTGGTTTATATAGGTGGGGGGGCAGCCAAGAGGCGTGGGGGGTGTAAACCCTAACTTAGAATGGGCCCCTAGTGGGCTGAACTAGATACAAGGGTCTCAGCCCAAGACTGAAAGACTGAACGTTATTTTGGCGATTCTGCTTAACTCCTTTGGAATTTCGTCTTGAGGTTGGATCCCTCTGAAAGTAGACTTCAGCAGCTTTCCAACAAGTACTCATGTGCTTCAAACAATATTCGGAGCTAAGAGTTATGGCCTTCCGAAGTTGCCCCTTCCTGGAGGTCCGAACTGGTATGGTCCGATCTGATCATCCACACTCGCTTTCTTGTCGTGTTTGCTCTCCCTCCAATCTGGTTCATGTCCCATGTTCCTAAGAATATGAAAAGCATCACAAGAATTTAGTAGTACCCCATTCATGGATGATGGTTTGTGGAAAGCAAGGAACGAGTTTACCTGATAATGTAGCTCTCGTGCACGAGCTCTTGTCATTGGTCCTTGCTGCGTAGTAGGCATGGGTGTGTCGTCGGGAGGGATGTCCTCATCATCCTCCCCTTCTTGCATTTGAGTCGTCCTCGACTCAAGTTCATCTTCCTCACCCAAATATGGTTTCAAATCTGCAATGTTAAATGTGGGGCTAACCCCAAAATCTGCAGGCAACTCAAGTTTGTATGCATTATCATTTATCTTAGCTACAACTTTAAAAGGGCCATCAGCTCTCGGAAGCAACTTTGACTTCCTCAAATCAGGAAACCGATCCTTTCTCAAGTGCAGCCAAACCAAATCACCTGGTTCAAAACTGACATGCTTCTTTCCTCTGCTACCAGCAAGTTTATATTTAGCATTCATGGTTTCTATGTTCTCCTTTGTGGTCTCATGCATTTTCAACATCAACTCAGCACGTTGTTTAGCATCAAAATTCAATCTCTCAGAAGTTGGTAGAGGCAGCAAATCAATAGGGGCTCGAGGCACAAAACCATAAACAATCTCAAAAGGGCTCTTTTTAGTAGTAGAATGTTGTGAACGGTTGTAAGCAAACTCAACATGAGGCAAACATTCTTCCCACATTTTTATGTTCTTTTTCAAAATAGCCCTAAGCATGGTAGATAAAGTTCTATTCACAACCTCAGTTTGTCCATCAGTTTGGGGATGACATGTAGTAAAAAATAGCAGCTTAGTACCTAATTTAGCCCACAAAGTTCTCCAAAAATGACTAAGAAATTTTGCATCACGATCTGAAACAATTGTGTTTGGCACACCATGCAAACGAACAATTTCACGAAAGAACAAATCAGCAACATGAGTAGCATTATCGGTCTTATGACATGGTATGAAATGTGCCATCTTAGAAAATCTATCCACAACCACAAAAACACTATCCCTCCCATTCTTTGTTCTAGGCAGTCCTAAAACAAAGTCCATTGAAATATCCTCCCATGGTGCATTAGGAACAGGTAGAGGCATGTACAAACCATGAGGATTAAGGCGTGACTTAGCTTTTTGGCATGTTGTGCAGCGAGCAACAAATCTCTCCACGTCCTTCCGCATCTTGGGCCAAAAGAAATGATCAGCAAGGACGTCTTCTGTCTTCTTCACACCAAAGTGTCCCATCAGCCCTTCTCCATGTGCTTCCTGCAGTAATAACAAACGCACGGAGCTAGCCGGAATGCATAGCTTGTTAGCTCTAAAAATAAACCCATCAGTTAGGACAAATTAGTTCCAAGTTTTCCCCTCCTTACAGTTCAGCAACACATCCTTAAAATCATCATCATGAGCATATTGTGCTTTAATCGTTTCCAAGCCAAAAATTTTGCAATCAAGTTGGGACAACATAGTGTAATGCCTAGACAAAGCATCAGCAATGATATTCTCCTTCCCTTTCTTGTGTTTGATGACATAAGGGAAAGATTCAATGAATTCAACCCATTTAGCATGCCTACGATTCAGTTTTGCTTGACTTCGAATGTGTTTTAAGGACTCATGATCAGAATGTATAACAAACACTTTGGGCCACAAATAGTGCTGCCAAGTTTCCAAAGTTCGAACTAAAGCAAGCAATTCCTTACCGTAAGTAGAATAGTTCAAGCTAGGTCCACTCAATTTCTCACTGAAATATGCTACAGGCTTACCATCTTGCAGCAGCACGCCACCCAACCCAATTCCACTAGCATCACATTCAAGTTCAAATGTTTTATTGAAATCTGGAAGTTGGAGCAAGGGTGCATGAGTTAACTTGTCTTTGAGCACGCTGAAAGCATCCTGTTGAGCTGCAGCCCAAGTGAAGGTTGTACCCTTCTTAGTGAGTTCATGCAACGGGGCTGCAATGGTGCTAAAGTCCTTCACAAAGCGACGATAAAATCCAGCAAGTCCTAGAAAGCTTCGCACTTGGGTGACCGTTGTGGGAACCGGCCAGCTGTGAATGGCTTCAACCTTGGCTTGATCGACTTGAATTCCCTGCGGTGTCACAACATAGCCAAGAAAAGAGACTCGATCTATGCAAAAGGTGCACTTCTCAAGGTTACCAAACAAACGTGCATCACGGAGAGCATCCAAAACAGCACGCAAATGATCAAGATGGTCTTCTAGTGATTTGCTATAGATCAGAATGTCATCAAAATATACCACAACAAATCTACCAATGAAAGCGCGTAAAACTTCATTCATTAATCTCATGAAAGTGCTGGGTGCATTAGTGAGACCAAAAGGCATGACTAACCACTCATATAGACCGAATTTAGTTTTAAACGCTGTTTTCCATTCATCTCCTAATTTCATGCGAATCTGGTGGTAACCACTACGCAAATCAATTTTCGAGAACACAATTGAGCCACTCAATTCATCAAGCATATCATCTAGCCTAGGGATAGGATGACGATATCTGATTGTTATGTTATTAATCGCTCGGCAATCTACACACATGCGCCAAGATCCATCTTTCTTAGGAACCAAAAGGACAGGAACAGCGCAGGGGCTCAGAGACTCACGCACGTAACTTTTGTCGAGCAATTCTTGCACTTGGCGCTGAATTTCTTTAGTTTCTTCAGGGTTGGTCCTGTATGGTGCACGATTGGGCAAGGAGGCCCCAGGAATAAGGTTAATCTGGTGCTCAATCCCACGAATTGGTGGCAGCCCCGGTGGCACCTCCTTTGGAAAAACATCCGCATACTCCTGCAAAAGATTAGTGACAACAGGGGGCAAGGAAAGAGGTATGTCCTGAAGTGAAAACAAGGTTTGTTTGCAAATCAAGGCATAGCAAACAGCAGTGGTAGCATCAATCTCATCCAAATCAGATTTAGTAGCAATGAAACATGCCCCTTTCAGCCTGATCTCATTTCTGTTATCATGAACAGATTTGGCACTTCTCTTTTTGTGCTTCTCAAGTTCATTTGCCACAATCTGATTTTCACTTTTAGCCTGTTCCTGATTCTTCATTTTACTAGCTCTAGTAAGTTCATCTTTTAAAATTGCTTCAGGAGACATTGGATGCAACACAATCCTTTTATCATGGTATTGGAAGGAATACTGATTTGATCTACCATGATGCATAGAATCTTTATCAAATTGCCATGGCCTTCCTAGCAGAATACTACATGCTTGCATTGGCACAACATCACATTCAACAACATCTTTGTAGGATCCGATGGCAAGATTAATTCGCACAAGTTTTGTTACCTTTGCCTTACCGGTGTTATTCAGCCATTGAATGCAATATGGATGCGGGTGTGGTTGGGTGGTTAGCGCAAGCTTCTCCACCATGTCACTGCTGGCCAAGTTGTTGCAGCTACCTCCATCGATGATCACTCGACATGAACGCTCTTTGATGACACACTTTGTTTGGAACAATGTGTGCCGCTGATTTTGCTCCGCTTTCTCCATTTGTGCGCTCAGCACACGCTGCACAATTAGGCTCTCATAGCGGTCGGCTTTAGCTGCATTAATATGTTCTTCCGAGCAGCCCTCACTTCCTGCATGGTCAGCCGCAAGCAATGCAAGTATATCTTCATCAAGTTCACTAGTAGATGAGTACTCACCATCATTTTTGACCACCAAAACACGCTTGCTTGGGCAGTCACGCATGACATGTCCAAATCCCTTGCAGCGGTGGCACTGAACATCTCTTGTTCTACCTGTGGATACCACCGATGAAGTGGTTGTAGCAGGTTTTTGCGTTGTCTTTGCTGCTGAATTTGCAGGGTTGTCACGAGGCTTGTCGCTAGAAGGTGGGGCTGCTGTTCGAGCTAACGATGAATAAGGTGCAGCAGCACGTCCAGTTGATGGAATGCTTGAGCGGGGCTGCGTGGAAAAATTCCTCCCTGCAGAAATGTTAGTCCTGGTACTTGCACGTCGTCCCTGCACTTCCCTTTCAGCTTTGCAAGCAAGATGGAACAAACGGGTTATGTTAGTGTACTCTTTATAAGCAAGGATGTCCTGAATTTCCCGGTTTAACCCGCCCAAAAATCTAGCCATAGCAGGTTCCACATCCTCCTCTAAATTGCAGCGTAGCATGCCCATTTGCAGCTCTTGATAGTATTCTTCTACACTTTTAGTACCTTGTTTTAACTGCTGCAGCTGGTTTAAAAGATCACGTGCATAGTAAGATGGAACAAATCTAGCCCTCATGATCCGTTTCAAAGCATCCCAAGTTTGTGGCATGTTGTTAGGATTTTTCTTGCCATGTTCTATCCACCAAACGGAAGCAAAATCAGTGAATTCACTAGTTGCAGCCCTAACACATGCATTTTCAGGAAAATCATGACAAGTAAACTTTTGTTCAACAGCCATCTCCCAAGTAAGATAAGCATCCGGATCATATTAACCATCAAAAGAGGGTATCTTAAATTTTATCTTACTGAAGCAATGTCATTGTTATGTACCTCATGTGGACGTTGTCCACCCATACCTCGACGGTTACGACGTAGATGTCGCTGGCCTCGATCCTCAACTTCGGTGTCAGCAGCATAATCAGCACCTGAATTTTCTGCGCCGTCCTCATCCTCCTGGCCACGTCCTCTACGCTGATCATTCGTCTTCGCGTGGAGCTCATCAAAGCGCCTTAGAAGAGCAGCGAGACTCTTGTCCACGCGAGCAACCATCGTCTCCAAACCTGCAAGCTTGGTGTTGTTGGAAATCTGCGCGGCCTCCATTTGCCCAATCTTTTCATTTATCACCTGCAAATCATTATCAATTCCAAAGGTGTACTCCCTCACTTGCTTTTAAAAATGCTGTACGATGCCTTTGGTGCGAGGTGTAAGCAGACCTCCACCATCCTCATCCTCACTCCCTGCACCTGCCATGGTTAGCTTGCAGCAAACAAAGTCACAAGAAGTTGCCTACCAACTAAAGGAAATAGGTGGTGGCACACTATATGTTCACTCACACTTGTCCATTCAAGTTCTTACATGTTCTTACCAAGCAAGGCAGGAGGTGTCGGCAGCCAGCAAGAACAACACAAATGGTTACACAAGCACAACCCCGTGATGTAGTAGATGATTTGTGGAGCTATAGGTGGCTGCAAACAAAACAAATCAAGGTACAACTAGAACCACATTAGTCAAAGCAAGTTGAATAGACATTCATTGATGGTCCTATGCTGGTCCTAGTGCCAAATCAAGCTAGAGATGTGAGCCTGAACACAAATATTGTCACACACCAAGACAGCAAGGAATGCAAGAAAATAACAGCTCTATTCCCTTCACTTTTTTTTCTCTTCTCTTCTCTTCTCTTTCTTTTTTTTTGCTCTTTCTTTTTCAGGGGCTAAAACTCTTTTGAAAACCCAACAACCCAAACAAAGGGATTGCTGCACACAACTCCTTTGAAATTAGTTCCAACATCTCAACTTTCAGACAGCAGGTCGTGAATCTCAAGTGCTATTGCGACGCGCTCAGAAGTAGTTAGGGAGCAAATTTAGATCCGTTGGAAAGCACACGAGATAAGCTTTCCAGATTGTATTTAAACATTTGAATCGGACATGTAACACAAGATATAGGACTGTTTTCTTCTAATGCTCAGATCTGGGAAGATGGATTCGTGGTGGCAGAAATGACAGCGGAAATATGAATAGATTTGGTGGATTTCGTGGTGACTAAAACGTGACCAGAACTCAAAACTCTAAGGATTGAACCACTAAGAACCAGCAACTAGCCCAAACAATGCAACTGAAAACTCAACAAGCAAAGAACTAAGCAGAACAGCAAAAGCTCAAATTTGTTGTTGGGATTTTCAGATCTAGCCTATTTTTGTGTAGTTTTCTGGACTGTAGGTAAAGGGATTGGTAGAATCTCTCACCGAAAAAAACCTTGCTCTGATACCACATGATGGAACCCGCTGGGGTTTGCTCCCGATCTTTCGATGAGAGTGGGGGATAACTCGATTTGAGGAGGATCGACGTTGTGCTGCCCGACTACAACACCACAAGGGCTGCGCTGCGCCTTAGCGACAGTTACACCGCCTCCAATTTGTGTTGTTCTTGCTGTGCCAAGAACATCCTTGAACCTGCAAGCAAATCGAAGAACAAGCAAGAACAAGTGGACAAGCAAACAGCACACAGACCTTGCCCAAAGGATAAATCTGATACACACGAAGTTGGGGTTCTGAATCGAGCAAATCGGGTGGTCTAATCGACACACGCGTTTACAAGGAAGTAGCAACAGCTAACTTACAACCAAACAAAACCCAAGTGTCAAATGGTGGCTGCTGGTGGTTTATATAGGTGGGGGGGCAGCCAAGAGGCGTGGGGGGTGTAAACCCTAACTTAGAATGGGCCCCTAGTGGGCTGAACTAGATACAAGGGCCTCAGCCCAAGACTGGAAGACTGAACGTCATTTTGGCGATTCTGCTTAACTCCTTTGGAATTTCGTCTTGAGGTTGGATCCATCTCAAAGTAGACTTCAGCAGCTTTCCAACAAGTACTCATGTGCTTCAAACAATATTCGGAGCTAAGAGTTATGGCCTTCCGAAGTTGCCCCTTCCTGGAGGTCCGAACTGGTATGGTCCGATCTGATCATCCACACTCGCTTTCTTGTCGTGTTTGCTCTCCCTCCAATCTGGTTCATGTCCCATGTTCCTAAGAATAAGAAAAGCATCACAAGAATTTAGTAGTACCCCATTTATGGATGATGGTTTGTGGAAAGTAAGGAACGAGTTTACCTGATAATTTAGCTCTCGTGTACGAGCTCTTGTCATTGGTCCTTGCTGCGTAGTAGGCATGGGTGTGTCGTTGGGAGGGATGTCCTCATTAGGATCGGCTGCGTTCGTTGCGAAAACTTCCGACGTGACTTTTTTTAGCGAATTTATGCGATAATGGCACCAGTTCGGCCAGTTTAGCATCGACTTTCGTGGAGTAACAAAACGGTCCTAAACACCCCAAAACATGAGTTTTGGTTCCAATGGAGTGGGTCGTGTGCGTTCATCGCAAAAAATTCCATCGCGACTTCGTTTAGCGAACCTGTGCGATAATGACACCAATTCGACCAGTTTTGCATCGACTTTCGTGCAGTAACGAAATGGTCCGAAATGCCCTAAAACATGAGTTTGGCGTCCAATAGAGTGGATTGGGTGCGTTTGTTGCAAAAAATTCCTACACGACTTTGTTTAGCGAACTTGTGCGTTAGTATCACCAGTTCGCCCATTTTTGCATCGACTTTCGTGCAGTAACGAAACTATCCGAAACGCCCCAAAACATGAGTTTTGGGTCCAATGGAGTGGATCAGGTGTGTTCGTTGCGAAAAATTCCGACGCGACTTTCTTTAGCGAACTTTTGCGTTAATGGCACCAGTTCGGCCAGTTTGGCATCGACTTTCGTGCAGTAACGAAACGGTCGGAAACGCCACAAAACATGAGTTTTGGGTCCAATGGAGTGGATCGTGTGCGTTCGTTGTGAAAAATTCCAACACGACTTTGTTTAGCGAACTTCTGCGTTAATGGCACTAGTTCGGCCAGTTTTGGATCAAGTTTCGTGCAGTAACGAAATGGTCCGAAACGCCCCTAAAACATGAGTTTTGGCTCAAATGGAGTGGACCGGGTGCGTTCATTGTGAAAATTTCCGACGCGACTTTTTTTCACGAATTTGTGCGATAATGGCACCAGTTCGGCCAGTTTTGCATTGACTTTCGTGGAGTAACGAAACGGTCCGAAACGCCCCAAAACATGAGTTTTGGGTCCAATGGAGCTGATCGGATGCGTTCGTTGCGAAAAATTCGGACGCCACTTTCTTTACCGAACTTGTGCGATAATGGCACCAGTTCGACTAGTTTTGCATCAACTTTCATGCAGTAAATAAATGGTCTGAAACACCCTAAAACAAGAGTTTTGGGTCCAATGGAGTGGATCGGGTGCGTTCATTAGCGAACTTTTGCGGTAATGGCACTAGTTCGGCAAGTTTTGCATCAACTTTCGTGCAGTAATGAAATGGTCTAAAATACCCCTAAAGCATGAGTTTTGCCTCAAATGGAGTGCATCGGGTGCGTTCATTGCGAAAAATTCCGATGCGACGTTGTGTGGCGAACTTGTGCGATAATGGTACCAGTTCGGCCTATTTTGCATCGACTTTTGTGCATTAATAAAACGGTCCGAAATGCCCCGAAATATGAGTTTTGGGTCCATTAACGTGGATCGGGTCCGTTCATTGCGAAATGTCCCGAAACATGAGTTTTGGGTCCAATGGAGTGGATCGGGTGCGTTAGTAGCGAAAAATTCTGACGAGACCTTCTTTAGCGAACTTGTGCGATAATGGCACCAGTTCGGCCAGTTTTGCATCGACTTTCATGCAGTAATGAAATGGTTTGAAACGCCCCAAAACATGAGTTTTGGGTCCAATGGAGTGGATCGGGTGCGTTCGTTGCCAAAAATTCCGAGGGGACCTTGTTTAGCGAAATTGTGCGATAATGGCACCAGTTCGGCCAGTTTTGCATCAACTTTGGTGTAGTAATGAAACGGTCCGAAACGCCCCAAAACAAGAGTTTTGGGTCCAATGGAGTGGATCGGGTGCGTTCGTTGCGAAAATTTCCGACGCGACGTTGTTTAGCGAACTTGTTCGATAATGGCACCCGTTCGGCCAGTTTTGCATCGACTTTGGTGCGGTAACGAAATGGTCCGAAACGCCCCAAAACATGAGTTTGGATTCCAGTGGAGTGGATCGGGTGCGTTCGTCATGAAAAATTCTGACGCGACCTTGTTTAGCGAACTTTTGCGTTAATGGCACCAGTTCGGCCAGTTTTGCGTCGATTTTCGTGCAATAACGAAACGGTCCGAAACGCCCCAAAACATGAGTTTTTGGTCCAATGGAGTGGATCGGGTGCGCTCGTTGCCAAAAATTCCGACGCGACTTCGTTTAGCGAACTTGTACGATAATGGCACCAGTTCGGCCAGTTTTGCATCAACTTTCGTGCAGTAACGAAACGGTCTGAAATGCCCCAAAACATGAGTTTAGGCTGAAATGAAGTGGATCGGGTGCGTTCATTATTGATATGCTCACGTCTAGGCAGCACGTGTAGCAATTTGTTGTGGCCCGATCTTCTCGTAGGATCTGCGAACTTGATAAATTGTCGCTGCGTGACCTGGTGAAGAGGCAGCGCACCGCGAGGCTGTCCACGCGACGAACTACCGAGACAATCACCCTTCCACGTAACAATGTAACAGCCCACGCAATCACGCCCTATAGACGTGAAGGCACGAACTGGGTGAACCGCAGTTCGGCGTTCTACAACTCCCTCAGGAATCGAAAGAACAAATGTTGCAAGCCTCTCAAGACTCACGCATAAACAAAACTCCACGAGTTTGTGTATTCTGAATTCAATAAAATAAGATCTGACTTTTCATTGTCTAGTACAAGATATATATAGAGATAGGGGCATTCAGCTTTGAGTAAATGGCTGCATGCGCATGCTCTAGTGGATTTCGTGGCTGGTTCGCGCGTCTTTTCAGCTTCTGGCAGCAGTTACTAAAATGAGCATAACTCCTTATTAGGATATCCAAATAATGAACCGTTTGATGGACTGGAAAGTAGACTTGAAGACGCTTCCATCCACTTATTGAACACCGTCTAACTCCTTGTATTCTGTCCGCAGTGATGCTTGGAATTCGTACCATGTGTTAGTCATCTAGCTTCTGGTTGCATTCCCATGCTAAGGTGATGAACCTCCATTTTATTCATGCACACCATAGGCTTCTTGGTTCAGATGTCCAGAGGCTTGAATCCATCTTGATCCCATGCTGGTTCATACACTCCATCATTCCTAAGGACATTGAAACAAGAACTCAAAAGCATAGGCTCATTCAACATAGACTGATTATTAAACATAAGGTTAGCGTTCACCTGAGAATGAATTTCCTTCTGCAATTGTTTAGCTCTACTCCTTGTAATTGGACCAGCTATATCAAGTGGAGTTTCATTTGAAGATGAGTGAATGCTAGGCATGTCCTCATTAGCCTCCCCCTCTTGAGAAGGAGTCGTCCTCGACTCAGGCTCACCAACAAATGGAAGCAAGTCTTTGACATTGAATGTTGTACTCACATTGGAATATTCAGGTGGCAGCTCAATTTTGTAAGCATTATCATTTATCTTTTGGAGAACCTTGAACGGACCATCACCCCGAGGAGATAACTTACTCTTACGCTGTTGGGGAAAGTGATCCTTTCGTAGATGCAACCATACAAGATCTCCTGGCTGAAATGTAACCTTCTTCTTACCTTTGTTTGCTTGCTTTGCATATTGTGCTGATTTCTTCTCAATATTCTTTCTTGTCTCCGCATGTAACCGCTTGATAAAGTCTGATCTTTTTGTGGCATCCAAGTTAACTTGTTCCTGTAATGGTAAAGGCAAAAGATCCATGGGAGTATGCGGTTTAAACCCATAAACAATTTCAAATGGACAAGAGTTTGTTGTAGAATGGACTGCCCTGTTATAAGCAAATTCGACATGTGGAAGGCAGTCTTCCCAGAGCTTCAAATTCTTTTTCAACACAGCACGCAACATGGTTGACAAGGTACGGTTGACAACTTCAGTTTGCCCATCCGTTTGTGGATGACAAGTGGTTGAAAATAACAACTTGGTGCCAAGCTTAGCCCACAATGTCTTCCAAAAGTAGCTGAGAAATTTTGTATCCCGGTCTGAAACAATAGTCTTTGGAACTCCATGTAAACGAACGATCTCCCTGAAAAACAAATCAGCAACGTGTGAAGCATCATCGCTCTTATGACATGGGATAAAATGTGCCATTTTAGAAAAGCGATCTACAACAACAAAAATAGAATCCCTCCCCCTCTGAGACCGAGGTAACCCCAGAACAAAGTCCATAGATATATCTTCCCAAGGTACATGTGGAATAGGTAATGGAGTATATAAGCCATGGGGATTGAGGCGGGACTTAGCTTTCAAGCAAACGATGCAGCACCCAACATGCCGCTGGACATCACGTCGCATATGTGGCCAAAAGAAATGATCAGAGAGCATGTCCAATGTCTTTTTGACACCAAAATGACCAGCTAGTCCACCTGCATGTGCTTCTTGCAAAAGAACTTGACGAATCGAACAAGCTGGAATGCATATTTTGTTAGTCCGAAACAAGAAGCCATCATGCACATAATATTTATCCCAACCTTTTCCATCAATGCAACGAGAGAAAGGCTCTTTAAATTCAGCATCAGCAGCATAAAAGTGTTTTAATGGATTCCAAACCAAGCACTTTTGTATCTAGTTGTGTAATCAACGCACATCTTCTAGACAAGGCATCAGCAACAATGTTATCTTTACCACGCTTATGTTTGACAACATAGGGAAACGTTTCAATGAACTCAATCCATTTAGCATGTCGACGGTTCAGCTTGCCTTGACTTTTAAGATATTTCAAAGCTTCATGATCAGAATGGATTACAAATTCTTTAGGTAACAAGTAATGTTGCCAAACTTCCAAAACACGAACTAAGGCATAAAGCTCTTTGTCATAAACCGAGTAATTCAGATGTGGACCATTTAGCTTTTCAGAAAAGTAGGCAACAGGTTTACCTTCTTGCAGCAGTACACCTCCTATGCCAATACCACTTGCATCACATTCGATCTCAAATGTCTTACCAAAATCAGGAAGTTGTAGCAGCGGTGCTTCACAAAGCTTTGTTTTCAGCTCATTGAAGGCTTGGTCTTGTTCATCTCCCCACTTGAATGGCACATCCTTCTTTGTCAAATTATTGAGGGGTGCAGCGATCATGCTGAAATCTTTAACAAAACGCCTGTAAAAACCTGCAAGACCATGAAAGCTTCGAACTTGGCTCACATTTACCGGTGTAGGCCAATCCTTTATTGCTTTAACCTTCTCTTCATCAACCTGAATACCATCTGCGGAAACAACAAAGCCAAGGAAAACAACACGGTCTGTGCAAAAGGTGCACTTAGCAATGTTGCCATACAATTTCTCTTCCCTCAAAACAGCAAGTACTTGATGGATATGATCAAGATGTTCATCAAATGATTTGCTATAGATCAGAATATCATCAAAATAAACAACAACAAACTTGCCAATGAAAGCTCGTAAAACATGATTCATTAAGCGCATAAAAGTTGAAGGAGCATTTGTCAAGCCAAATGGCATCACAAGCCATTCATAGAGACCAAATTTAGTTTTAAACGCTGTTTTCCATTCATCACCAAGTTTCATGCGGATTTGATGATAACCACTACGCAAATCTATTTTGGTGAAAATGATAGAACCAATCAATTCATCTAACATGTCATCAAGTCGTGGAATGGGATGGCGATATCGAACAGTTATAGCATTGATAGCACGACAATCAACACACATGCGCCAAGAGCCATCTTTCTTTGGGACTAAAAGAACGGGAACTGCACATGGTGATAAGGATTCACGAACATACCCTTTGTCCAAAAGCTCTTTTACCTGTCGCTGAATTTCCTTTGTTTCTTCAGGATTGGTGCGGTAGGCTGGACGATTTGGAAGCGAAGCACCTGGTACCAAATCAATTTGATGCTCAATTCCACGGAGTGGAGGAAGTCCAGCTGGTATCTCATCAGGAAAAACATCTTCGAAGTCCTGTAAGAGATCAAGAACAACACTAGGCAGCGATGAAGGTAAATCGTGAGTTGAAAGTAGGACCTCCTTGTGCAAGAGCACAAAGAATGGGGTTGTGGTGTTTCTCACTTCTCTCAAATCACTCTTGCTCACAAAGAGACACTCAGTGTGGCATGGCTGTTTAGGATTGGCATGAGGCTTTATGTGGCTGGATGGGTTAGAACTCTCTCCCTTACTTGGGTTGGGGGTCTCACTCAATTTTCTTTTGTCTGATTCCTCTCTTTTCTTGCGAGCCATATCTGAAGTATGTATCTCCTCTGGAGATAATGGAACAAGAACCACCTTCTTGTCATTGTGAATGAAAGTGTATTTGTTAGACCGTCCAAAATGCACTGAGTCCACATCAAATTGCCAGGGCCGACCAAGCAGCAAATGGCATGCTTGCATAGGGACAATATCACAATCCACCTCTCCATGATAATCACCAATGGAAAATGACAAACGAATCATGGCTGAAACCTTAACTGTCCCCGAATTATTCAGCCATTGCATATGGTACGGATGTGGATAGCGACGTGGCTGCAAACCAAGCTTCTCAACAAGCAAAGCACTAACAATATTATTGCAGCTCCCACCATCTATGATGAAACAGCACACTTGGCCTTGTACTTTGCATCGGGACTGAAATAAATTATGGCGTTGTCCTTGTTCAACAGCAACAAACTGAGTGGAAAGAACTCTCCTAACCACCAAAGAAGGAGATGGTGTATTCATTGTAGAAGGCTCGAAATCAGGAAAATCAGCAAGCAACTCATCAAAATCAGCACTAGTAATCTCGTCAGAAGATGGAGAAATAACATCTTGTAACATGTCATTGTGAGCAAAAGTTGGAATAGGTTGAATTGCTAAACAATTCAGACCTAGCTCAAATGTACCATCCTCTGCTGAATACTCACAAGTGTCAATATTAAAATCTGAAAATACATTGGTAAGCTCATCCTCCTCTTCACTTTGTGAATCATAAGAACCATCAGCAAGGGCAATAATAGTACGACGATTGGGACATTCAGCTTGTTTATGCCCATGACCACCACACTTAAAACACTCAATCTTGCTTGTCTTGCGTTGGGTGGCTGCAGTAGAAGAAGTGGGCTGATTTGAACTCACAGCTTTACCTTTCGTATCCAATTGTTTGGAAGAAGGTGGAATGGATCTATTTGTTCCACGAGATGAGGATTTGGGCGTTGCAGCTCCTTGCTGTTGGAATTGAGGAGTGACATCTCCTTGCTGTTGGGAATGACGCCATGAAGCATTGTATTTGTAAGACGTAGCAACTTGTCGTTCAGCCCTCTTTGCAAAATGAACCAACTCAGTGAGACAAGTGTAATTTGTCATATCCACTTTATCAGCAATGGGTTTATTGAGGCCAACCAGAAACCGAGCCATTGTTGATTCCTCATCCTCAGTTATCCCTGTACGAAGTAAGCACATTTCCAATTCCTGAAAATATTCATCAACACTGCGAGTACCTTGCACAAGACGTTTCAGTTTCAAATGTAGATCACGAGAATAATATGCAGGAACAAAACGACGTCTCATTTCCCTCTTCATGTCTTCCCAAGTTATACGATCATGCCCAACTCTTTGATATTCAGTACGGACCTGATTCCACCAAGTTATGGCATAACCTTTAAACTCAATGGCTGCAAGCTTTGCCTTCTTTTCAGCAGGGTATTCATACAAATCAAATAGTTGCTCCACTTTGGTTTCCCATTCAAAGTAATCATCAGCATTCTCCTTGCCGCTGAATGGAGGAATGGACACTTTAACCTTGCCCAAACCATCATCATTGTGACGTCGTTCATGATGACGTCGACGGTGGACCGAGCGGGAGTGCGTGGGAGCGACGCAGTGCAGAAGCAGGTGGACAACCTGGAGAGGAGAAAGAAGGAGCTAACGAACGCCAACTGCAAACCAGGAGTTCAGAACACGAGCGAGATTGTAACTCCCATTGTTTCTGCTACTTGCCTCAACGATACCGAGATCATGGTTCAGGTCAGCCGGCAGAGCAATGCGGCTGCCACAAGTCTTACTTTGTCCAAGTGCATTGAAGTGCTGGAGCGAAGCAGCCTAGGCGCATGGGTGGAGTAACAGCAGCGCGAACAGGCACGCGTGAGCGGGCAAGCACAACTGGAGCGGTTCGTGAGCGACGCCGAGCGGGTGGCGCGAGCGTGCGCGCGGTAACGCAGCGGAAGCCGGTGGCGTGTGCAAGTGTGGAGCGGAGCGCGCGCGGAGGACGCTGGAGGCGCGGTTGACGCACGCGCGCGAGTGGCTCGGCCGAGGCAGGAGTAGGCCTAGGTAACGCGAACACGCGTGTGCGAGCGCGGGAGCGATGCGGCAAGGCCGAGGCGAGTGCGAGCTCGGCAACAGGAGGAGCTATGCAGAGCATTGACGAGTAGGGCGACGACGTGCAAGGTGGCGGCGTGCAACATGTGGCGGTGTTCTCGCTGAGCGAGCTCAGGCCGCAACCGAGTTGGTATGAAGGAGGGTCGCGCATGATGGACATTAGAGGCCGTCGAGGAAAAGGCAACGGAAGGCACGGCCCTAGTGCGAGCAGACCCCAGTCCTCGCGGAGGCAGAGAAACGCGCGACTACAAAACCCGTACTCCTGGTTGCCCAGCAACACGTATGCCTACACGTCGAACATAAGTAACCAAAAGAAGCAAGACGAGTGGTGGGAGGTATGTCCACTACTCGGGCCGATTGGCTAC
Organism: Panicum hallii; assembly: GCF_002211085.1. Classification (NCBI taxonomy): domain Eukaryota; kingdom Viridiplantae; phylum Streptophyta; class Magnoliopsida; order Poales; family Poaceae; genus Panicum; species Panicum hallii. Next base: position 126,557 of record NW_020356201.1, on the reverse strand, counting down.
TAGGCTTACCGCTTACCATATTTCGCGGCATGTGGTTAGTACTTTCAAACGCTTAACCCCGATCACCACACGCTGCGACCTTATCAGTAATTTTAACAACACAGACGGGGTATCACCTCAATCATGATACCTCACAAACTCCCGTCCGTCATCCTTATAGTGATAACAGGAATGTAAGCATTACAATTCCTATATCGCGCGAGTGACAGGAAATCACCCGACTTCTACCGGTCCTATTAGCATAGCAGCTAGTCGGACTCAAGTACTAGTATCCATCACATTGGTTCCTAGGAGAATGCAACTAGGGTTTCAAGCAATTCCTAAGAACTTAATGCATATAATACGTAATAGATATAGATTGCAGTATAATAAAAATAGTAGGTTATGTCCGGGGCTTGCCTTTACTGGTGGGACTGAAGTCAGAGATGTTAGTGTTGTTATCTTCCGAACTTGGTTCGGGGCTTCCGATATTCCCTTGATGACATCTACTTGGTTTTTAGAAACATCCTTTGCAGACTCCGGGGAGATCTCGTAGGTACCGTTGCCGAAGTAGTCGTATCTACATGTAATGCAACATTACATTCATGTGTGCACACAAAACTATTTTATTTCACAGCAAGGTTGCAATCTAGCACTCATATAACACTCTATTCACATAACAACCAAAAAGATCTGAGCTAAACCTAGACAAAGCTTTAGGGGGACAACTAACTAGAATCGGCTACTCGTTGAAGATTACAACAGAGCCGATTGGAAACAACGGGGTTTAGCTGATGGAAAGGTGTATCGATTTCCTAGGTGATCGATGAAAGCATCGATTATTTTGGTAGAAGGATGATTCCTAAAACAGTTGTGTTCTATTTGAGATGTGCTTAAGGATTATGCTGGGTAACTAGGTGTGGTTGTATCGACTCGATTACGTCAGCACAATTATTGAGTGACGCACAGCCGATGGGAGTGTGGTTGAGGATACATAAGGCGGGAGCTGGCGCAGGCGTTGAGCGCGCGGCTCAGAAGGCGTTGGAGCGGGAGGCAGCGCTGGTGCGGGCGCTCTGCAGGTGGGCCGAGCAAGCATACGCAGGCGAGCCCGAGCGAGCTGGTGGCTGACTGGAGCGGAGCCGATGAGCGCGGATGCAGGGAGTAGGCGCGGCGTGGCCAGTGCCAGAGCGGGTTGTGCAGGTGAAACACTGGTGCTGCGCGATGCAGGCGAACTGGCGTCAAGCGAGCACGGGAGCTGGAGCGGCATGGTTTAGGCGGTGCAGGAGCTCGCATGCTGGAGAGCCAGCGCAGGTGCTGGAGCGGCAGGAACGTGGGCGGCGCCGAGCGGGTGGCGCGAGCATGCGCGCGGTGGCGCGTGAGAGTTGACGGTGTGGGCAAGTATTGGGCGGCCGGAGCAGAGCGGGCCCATGGGCACGAGCAGGCGATGTTGGAGTGCGACGTGCCGAGCAACGGCACGCGCAGGAGGAGTGCGGTGGAAAGCTGTTGCGCGAGATGCAGGAACGCGACGGCCGTACCAAGGACGCAGCTCAAGTGTTCGATGAGATGCCGATACGCGTGGTGCTGGAGGACGGAGGGTCCTGCTGTTGGGCGAGGCGTCAAGGGTGCAAGACGCTATCGGGCGGATATTGCGACGGTGTGCAGATGCGGTGCGACAAGGCCGAGGCGACGCCGGTCCAGCAGACGAGGAGGAAGAGGAGCAGCAGCACGAGGTGGTCGAGGTGGAAACAGCGGCGCGGATTTGACAGCAGCTGGTCCGCAAACAGCATGACGTCCAGGGTTTCCTTCCAGAGTTTAACCACGCCGAGTGCTCAGCGTGGGGCGGCGGAGGCCACAGATAGTGATGCGGCTACGAGTTTGGCGAGGCGAGTCGGAAGGAGGAGTTGTGGAGCGAAGGCGGCAGTTAGGCGTGACGAGCTCGGTGAAGCCTCGATGCAATCAAGCACGGCAACCCTGCCCGGCAAACTTCTTCGTCAACCACGAAATCTCGTCAGCGTCAAGCTCACCTTTTTGCCAATCCTATTCACCGCGGGAATTCACTTTCCGCGTGTTCTCCTTCATAGCCAAGGCTACCCCAAGGTTTGCCCTGATTCTTTGAATCTTCTTAATGCCGGCGATTCCTTTGCTGGGATATCGTCGTTAACATCCTGTTATCTGTTTTCCCAACCAGGGACATAATTGTTATGTTTTAAAAAGTTCTAGGGTGTTCTTTGTAAAATTTCTAAAGCTTTCTGTATTTCAAATCGATGAACTTCTACATTTCATAGATTTTCGTAGGAAGTTCATAAAAATGTAAAATCGGTTTTGTTTGAAACCCTAAGCCAAACTCTACAAGTTTTATGTTGTGATCTTGAGTTGAAGTATTTGATGTGTGGTCTAGGTTAAATATTAGGGAATGAATGCTTGTTTGTACCTTATATTGTATGCATGTGTTATAGCTGGAAGATAAATTATAGGGTGTATGTTTTAAGTGGAGAAGCGTGACAGTTAGATAATCCTATCACCCTAGAACTCACATCCCTACCGTCAAGACATTGTCCTCGTCTTGATTGCTGTTTCTTTAAATTCCTTGTCGTATAAGGATCCCTGTTAGTTTATGTGTTTTTGCTGCTTAGCTTATACATCCCCGCGGTTATGCTTCAGCGTTGACTATCAGTTCAGCTGCTAAGCATCCGTTTCCTTAAGTCTAGGATGTTCTTGTGTAACAGCGGTCAGTCGATACTTCCACCATCGGCTGGTTAGCTGATACGATTGTTACCTTTCTAGTATCGGCTACTGCCGATACAGTTCTTTTGTTCTGTCCTACATCAACTGCACAGAGTCGATGTATCAGAGAGACACACACAAATCTTAGGGTGCTTGCTATCGGCCGATCCAAGCCGATTCTAGTAGTTTTCCATATCGGCTATGGCCGATCAATCCTTAGTTTTGCCCATCCTTATCCACACACTTCTATCAGCCGATTGATCGACTGAAAGATCGGCTGTATACCTATCGATCATATACCTCAACCACACTTCAATCGGCTATACGTCACTCAATTGTTGTGCTGACGTAATCAAGTCGATATAACCACACTTAGTTACCTAGAATAACACTTAAGCACATCTCAATTAAGACACAACTGCTTTAGAAATCATCCCTCTGCTGAAGTGATCGACGCTTTCATCGATCATCTAGGAACCCGATGCACTCATCAATCAGCTAAACCCCGTTGTTTCCAATCGGCTCTGTTGTAATCTTCAACGAGTAGCCGATTCTAGTTAGTTGTCCCCCTAAAGCTTTGTCTAGGTTTAGCTCAGATCTTTTTGGTTGTTATGTGAATAGAGTGTTATATGAGTGCTAGATTGCAACCTTGCTGTGAAATAAAATAGTTTTGTGTGCACACATGAATGTAATGTTGCATTACATGTAGATACGACTACTTCGGCAACGGTACCTACGAGATCTCCCCGGAGTCTGCAAAGGATGTTTCTAAAAACCAAGTAGATGTCATCAAGGGAATATCGGAAGCCCCGAACCAAGTTCGGAAGATAACAACACTAACATCTCTGACTTCAGTCCCACCAGTAAAGGCAAGCCCCGGACATAACCTACTATTTTTATTATACTGCAATCTATATCTATTACGTATTATATGCATTAAGTTCTTAGGAATTGCTTGAAACCCTAGTTGCATTCTCCTAGGAACCAATGTGATGGATACTAGTATTTGAGTCCGACTAGCTGCTAAGCTAATAGGACCGGTAGAAGTCGGGTGATTTCCTGTCACTCGCGCGATATAGGAAATTGTAATGTTTACATTTCTGTTACCACTATAAGGATGCCGGACGGGAGTTTTATGAGGTATCATGGTTGAGGTGATACCCCGTCTGTGTTGTTAAATTTGATAAGGTCGCGGTGTGTGCCGATCGGGGTTAAGCATTTGAAAGTACTAGCCACATGCCGCGAAATATGGTAAGCGGTAAGCCTAGTAACCAATCGGCCCGAGGAGTGGACATACCTCCCACCACTCGATTGCTTCTTCTGGTTACTTATGTTCGACTGAGGAAATACGTGTTGCAAGGGCAACCAGGAATACGGGTTTTGTAGTCGCGCTACAGACGTATGTCCTGCACGAGTGATGTGCGTATGTTCCTACAGTCGCTTGTGGTGGACCTGTCCACGAGTCGGAACGAAAGGCAAACGGTTGCTTCGGAGCAAATGTTGGATGTTCCAAGCGTGTGAGTTAGGTTTACCTTGCAAGGTTAAATTCGATTCGAATCGTCCGCCTCTCACGATGATTGAGACTACTTAATCCCTTTATCACACAGAGTAACAAGAGCAACTATATGATAAGTAATACTGATGGTTGAGATAAAGAGCTCTACCTTGCTTGCTTAGTTATAGATGCTTACCTAGAATGGATAATCAACTAGAACCTGAAAGCTAAAAGTTGAAATTAAGGATCTACTCTTTATTGCTTTTCAGCTGAAACTAAACCCAGAGCCATTATAAGCTTTCATAAGTCTAGTTATGGGCTAAGTATACCCAATCCCGGGTAAGCCTTGCTGAGTATTAGTATACTCAGCCTTGCTAGTTATATGTTTTTCAGGTAATGCCTTTGAAGACTCTACTCTTCCCCTGTCTTGGCCCTATGCTCTTCCAGAAGGTTGGTCCGTGGAATGGTATCCGTCCCCGGCCAGCACTGGTGATATCGAGTGATGTCGTGCCCGGGCTTAGCATGACATCCGTCTTGACGACGTGTTGTAATCATCGCGTATGTTTTCCGCTGCCAAAAACTATAGCTTTAGCAGTTTGTAATGTACTGCTTTTGAAAACTCTTGTAATGTAATTCTCTATGCTGTAAAATGTGATGGTAATTGCATCTCTGGACTCACCTTCGTGTGAGGTAACCTTATTTGATCCTGTGTATCGGTGGTTTATCGGGACGTTACCCGACAGGCCAAGGGATTATACCGTTTGAAGCACGTTGGAGCCCTCGGTAGTGGACTCGCGTACTTGAGCCGGTATAATTCAGGTTGGTTCTGCCACAGCTGGTATCAGAAACACGCGCATGGGCGTTTGAATTAGGGCGCTATACCATCCCGCCCTAATTCCTTGCACCGGTAGCCTCCCCACCCTCTCCTCTTGCTTCTCAGCTCGAGCCCCATCAACCCCGACCGCCCCTTGGCCGGAATTTTGCTCATCCCGAGCCGCCGCCCGCCGGAGCCGCTTGAGCTCGGTCCTCCCGTCGGCAGCCCCTTCCACCCGGCCTCCCGCTCCACCAGGTAGACAAACCGCTCCCCGGTGGTCCACTGGTACTCATGCGCCCCTCCTTGGCCCGTGTTCGCCGTCTCATCGCCGGGAACGGCGAAGCGCCGCCACGGCCGCCGCCCCCATCCGTCGGCCGCTCTGATCTTCTTCTGTTCGTCCAGTGTTTCTTTGTTTTGTGCTCTCCCGAGGTGGGGTAGGTGGTGTTAGACCCCTTTCCCTTGACCGGAATCCTCGCCGCCGGCGGGAACGCCGTCGTGCCCGACGCGCCGGCCGTCGCGAGGTCGGGCAAGGACCCTGATGTAAATAGTTCTTTTGTTCCAGGGGTCCCAATGCAAAAATACCGAGACCCCCCCTAGATATCTATTATTTCATGTGAGATGCATATGCTGTCTTGTAAAATACATAATAAATCACAGGAAATTCCAAAATTAGCAAAACTTGTTTTGTTAGAAACTAGATTAAGAACTCTATAACTTTTGTTAAAAGGATTTGATATGAAACCAAATATTTTTGAATCTAATTTAAATTTGAAACAAGGAAATGTAATGTCTTTAATTCTTACATGTTGTGTTGCTTGTGTGCAATTATGATATGTAATTTTCATACCTGATATTTAAAATGATGCAAAACACTTAGAACCAAGTTTATACTACAATTAAATCCTTTTAAATTATTTTAAATTAATATTAACTAGACATATCTTTTCAAACTTTAACTAATTAGATCCTTTAGTTATGAATTAAGAGGTGATCTATTTTTTTTTAAGTGTTCCAAATTTTATAACCTTCTTTACTTAAAAAGTTTAAATTCAAATTTAAATTTAACTTTAATATATGCTTTGATGCTTATCTTGAATTACTTCAATGATGTAGTTAAATTAAGCATCAATTATAAATTTAGGCTAACATTTTCTTTGTTTTGACCTTTCTCGAAATGTTAATCTTTGAAAGCATAATTTTTGATGTGACTCAAATAAAAGAATGCACACTTCTTAATAATATTTGCTTTGCATATCATGTAGAACCGATTACCCTCGCTGACGGTGACTACGAACTGATCGCGGATCAAGCCGAGGAAATTCCTGAAAATCCCGGAGACACCGTCGAGAATCTAACTGAAGATCACCCGACTTCTACCGGTCCTATTAGCATAGCAGCTAGTCGGACTCAAGTACTAGTATCCATCACATTGGTTCCTAGGAGAATGCAACTAGGGTTTCAAGCAATTCCTAAGAACTTAATGCATAGAATACGTAAATAGATATAGGTTGCAGTGTAATAAAAATAGTGGGTTATGTCCGGGGCTTGCCTTTACTGGTGGGGCTGAAGTTAGAAATGTTAACATCTTTCAAACTTTGGTTCGGGGCTTCAGATATTCCCTTGGTGACATTTACTTGATCTTCAGGAACATCCTCCGTAGACTTTAGGGAGATCTTGTAGATACCGTTGCCGAAGTAGTCGTATCTACATGTAATGCGACATCACATTCAAATATGCACACAAAACTATCTTACTTCACAATAAAGTTGCAATCTAACACTCATTTAACACATTATTCACATAACAACCAAAAAGATCTGAACTAAACCTAGACAAAGCTTTAGGGGGACAACCAACTAGAATCAGCTACTCGTTGAAGATTACAATAAAGCCGATTGGAAACAACAGGGTTTAGCTGATGGAAAGGTGTATCGATTTCCTAGGTGATCGATGAAAGCATCGATTATTTTGGTAGAAGGATGATTCCTAAAACAGTTGTGTTCTATTTGAGATGTGCTTAAGGATTATGCTGGGTAACTAGGTGTGGTTGTATCGACTCGATTACGTCAGCTCAATTATTGAGTGACGCACAGCCGATGGGAGTGTGGTTGAGGATACATGACCGATAGATATAGATAGCCGATCTCTCAATCGATAAATCGGCTGATAGAGGTGTGTGGATAAGGATGGGAAAACTAAAGATTGATCGGCCGTGTTTGACCGATATGGAAAAGCAACCAAAATCGGCTTGGGTCGGCTGATGGCAAGAACCCTAAGATTGTGTGTATACCTTTGATACATCGACTCTGTGCAGTCGATGTAGGATAGATAAAAGAATTGTATCGACTGTAGCCGATACTAGAAAGGTAACAATCGTATCAGCTAACTAGCCGATAGTAGAAGCATATCACAAGAAATATATCGGCTGACAGCTGTTACGCAGAAATATTCTAAACTCAAAGGAAACGAATGTTTAGCGGTTGAACTGATAGTCGACGTTGAAGCATAGCCGTAGAGGTGTATAAGCTAAGCAACAAAAGTACATAAACTAACAGGGATCCTTTTACGAAAAGGATCTTAAGGAAACGGCAATCAAAACAAGGATAACGTCTTAACGGTAAGGATATGAGCACTTCGTGGGAAAGGAGCTATATGAAGGCTTAACCCGTGAACAAGAGGACCTTGAGGTTCGCGGAGGATTTGGCATAGCGAACCAATCCGGCTCTGTCGTCTCGTCCCAGGAGTCCACGACACCCAGCAATTCCTTTTCCTCGTCGATCACTGAGCAAGACCACGAGTCACCACGGAGACTATTCCTTCGGCTATCTTCCACCCACGGCAACCATGCTCGGCAAGCCCCTTCGTCATCCACGGGATCTCGTTATCGTCGAGCTTTTCTCTTCGCCAATCCTATTCACCGCGGGAATTTACTTTCCGCGTATTCTTCTTCATAACCAAGGCTACCTCAAGGTTTGCCCTAACCTACTGAATCTTCTTAATGCCAGCGATTCCTTTGCCGGGATATCGTCGTTAACATCCTGTTATCTGTTTTCCCCGACTAGGGACTTGATTGCTATATTTTAAAAAGTTCTAGGGTGTTTTCTGTAAGATTTCCAGAACTTTCTTTATTTCAAATCGATGAACTTCTATATTTCATAGATTTTCATAGGAAGTTCATAAAAATGTAAAATCAGTTTCGTTTGAAACCCTAAGTCAAACTCTACAAGTTTTATGTTATGATCTTGAGTTGAGATCTTTGATGTGTGGTCTAGGTCAAATGTTAGGGAATGAATGTTTTATTGTGCTTTATATTGTATGCTTGTATTATAGCTAAAGCGTAAGCTATAGAAGTTATGTCATAAGTGGAGATATGCGATATCTAGTTAATCCTTTCCCACGAAGTGCTCATATCCTTACCGTTAAGACGTTATCCTTGTTTTGATTGCCGTTTCCTTAAGATCCTTTTCGTAAAAGGATCCCTGTTAGTTTATGTACTTTTGTTGCTTAGCTTATACACCTCTACGGCTATGCTTCAACGTCGACTATCAGTTCAACCGCTAAACATTCGTTTCCTTTGAGTTTAGAATATTTCTGCGTAACAGCTGTCAGCCGATATATTTCTTGTGATATGCTTCTACTATCGGCTAGTTAGCTGATACGATTGTTACCTTTCTAGTATCGGCTACAGTCGATACAATTCTTTTATCTATCCTACATCGACTGCACAGAGTCGATGTATCAAAGGTATACACACAATCTTAGGGTTCTTGCCATCAGCCGACCCAAGCCGATTTTGGTTGCTTTTCCATATCGGTCAAACACGGCCGATCAATCTTTAGTTTTCCCATCCTTATCCACACACCTCTATCAGCCGATTTATCGATTGAGAGATCGGCTATCTATATCTATCGGTCATGTATCCTCAACCACACTCCCATCGGCTGTGCGTCACTCAATAATTGTGCTGACGTAATCGAGTCGATACAACCACACCTAGTTACCCAGCATAATCCTTAAGCACATCTCAAATAGAACACAACTGTTTTAGGAATCATCCTTCTACCAAAATAATCGATGCTTTCATCGATCACCTAGGAAATCGATACACCTTTCCATCAGCTAAACCCTGTTGTTTCCAATCGGCTTTATTGTAATCTTCAACGAGTAGCTGATTCTAGTTGGTTGTCCCCCTAAAGCTTTGTCTAGGTTTAGTTCAGATCTTTTTGGTTGTTATGTGAATAATGTGTTAAATGAGTGTTAGATTGCAACTTTATTGTGAAGTAAGATAGTTTTGTGTGCATATTTGAATGTGATGTCGCATTACATGTAGATACGACTACTTCGGCAACGGTATCTACAAGATCTCCCTAAAGTCTACGGAGGATGTTCCTGAAGATCAAGTAAATGTCACCAAGGGAATATCTGAAGCCCCGAACCAAAGTTTGAAAGATGTTAACATTTCTAACTTCAGCCCCACCAGTAAAGGCAAGCCCCGGACATAACCCACTATTTTTATTACACTGCAACCTATATCTATTTACGTATTCTATGCATTAAGTTCTTAGGAATTGCTTGAAACCCTAGTTGCATTCTCCTAGGAACCAATGTGATGGATACTAGTACTTGAGTCCGACTAGCTGCTATGCTAATAGGACCGGTAGAAGTCGGGTGATTTCCTGTCACTCGCGCGATATAGGAATTGTAATGCTTACATTCCTGTTATCACTATAAGGATGACGGACGGGAGTTTGTGAGGTATCATGATTGAGGTGATACCCCGTCTGTGTTGTTAAAATTACTGATAAGGTCGCAGCGTGTGGTGATCGGGGTTAAGCGTTTGAAAGTACTAACCACATGCCGCGAAATATGGTAAGCGGTAAGCCTAGTAGCCAATCGGCCCGAGTAGTGGACATACCTCCCACCACTCGTCTTGCTTCTTTTGGTTACTTATGTTCGACGTGTAGGCATACGTGTTGCTGGGCAACCAGGAGTACGGGTTTTGTAGTCGCGCTACAGACGTACGTCCTGCACTTTGGAAGTGCGTATGACCTGCAGTCGCTTGTGGTGGATCTGATCCATGAGTCGGAATGAAAGGCAAACGGTTGCTTCGGAACGACCCTGTGGTGTTCCAAGCGTGTGTGTTAGGTTTACCTTGCAAGGTTAAATTCGATTCGAATCGTCCGCCTCTCACGATGATTGAGACTGCTTAATTCCTTTGTCACATTGAGTAATAAGAGCAATCTTATGATTATCAAAGATGATGCTTGATCAAAGATTTTACCATGCTTGAGTAGTTACAGGTGCTTACCTAGAATGGATAATCAACTAGAATCTGAAAGCTAAAAGTTGAAATTAAAGATCTACTCTTAGTTGCTTTTCAGCTGAAACTAAACCCAGAGCTATTATAAGCCTTCATGAGTCTAGTTATGGGCTAAAGTATACCCAATCCCGGGTAAGCCTTGCTGAGTATTAGTATACTCAGCCTTGCTAGCTTTATGTTTTTCAGGTAAAGCCTTTGAAGACCCTACCCTTTCCTTGTCATGGCCCTGTGCTTTTCCAGAAGATTGGTCCGAGGAATGGGATCCGTCCCCGGCCAGCACTGGTGATATCGAGCGATGTCGTGCTCGGGCTTAGCATGACATCCGTCTTAATGACGTGTTGTAATCATCGCATATGTTTTCCGCTGCTAAAAAATTATGCTTTCAAAGATTAACATTTCGAGAAAGGTCAAAACAAAGAAAATGTTAGCCTAAATTTATAATTGATGCTTAATTTAACTACATCATTGAAGTAATTCAAGATAAGCATCAAAGCATATATTAAAGTTAAATTTAAATTTGAATTTAAACTTTTTAAGTAAAGAAGGTTATAAAATTTGGAACACTTAAAAAAAAATAGATCACCTCTTAATTCATAACTAAAGGATCTAATTAGTTAAAGTTTGAAAAGATATGTCTAGTTAATATTAATTTAAAATAATTTAAAAGGATTTAATTGTAGTATAAACTTGGTTCTAAGTGTTTTGCATCATTTTAAATATCAGGTATGAAAATTACATATCATAATTGCACACAAGCAACACAACATGTAAGAATTAAAGACATTACATTTCCTTGTTTCAAATTTAAATTAGATTCAAAAATATTTGGTTTCATATCAAGTAGAACCGATTACCCTCGCTGACGGTGACTACGAACTGATCGCGGATCAAGCCGAGGAAATTCCTGAAAATCCCGGAGACACCGTCGAGAATCTAACTGAAGATCCGAACCAAAGTTCGGAGAACCTCGATCCTTCTACCCTCAACCCTGCTCAAGAAGGCAAGCCCCGGACATAACCCACTATTTTAGTTATACTGCAATCTATTTCTATTTACATATTCTATGCATTAAGTTCTTAGGAATTGCTTGAAACCCTAGTTGCATTCTCCTAGGAACCGATGTATTGAATACTAGTATTTGAGTCCGGCTAGCTGCTATGCTAATAGGGCCGGTAGAAGTCGGGTGATTCTCTGTCACTCGCGCGACATAGGAGTTGTAATGCTTACATTTTGTTACCACTATAAGGATGACGGACGGGAGTTCTTGTGAGGTATCATGATTGAGGTGATACCCCGTCTGTGTTGTTAAAATTCTGATAAGGTCGCAGCGTGTGGTGATCGGAATTAAGTGTTTGAAAGTACTAGCCACATACCGCGAAATATGGTAAGCGGTAAGCCTAGTAACCAATCGGCCCGGCAAGTGGACATACTGACCACCACATGTATTTGGTTCTTTTGGTTACCTATGTTCGACGTGTAGGCATACGTGTTGCTGGGCAACCAGGAGTACGGGTTTTGTAGTCGCGCTACAGACGTACGTCCTGCACTTTGGAAGTGCGTATGACCTGCAGTCGCTTGTGGTGGACCTGTCCACGAGTCGGAATGAAAGGTAAACGGTTGCTTCGGAAAGCCCTGCCGGTAATCCCAAGCGTGTGTGTTAGGTTTACCTTGCAAGGTTAAATTCGATTCGAATCGTCCGCTTCTCACGATGATTGAGACTGCTTAATTCCTTTGTCACATTGAGTAATAAGAGCAATCTTGTGATTATCTAAGATGATGCTTGACCAAAGATTATACCATGCTTGCCTAGTTATAGGTGCTTACCTAGAATGGATAATTAACTAGAATCTGAAAGCTAAAACTTGAAATTAAGGATCTACTCTTTGATGCTTTTCAGCTGAAACTAAACCCAGAACCATTATAAGCTTTCATAAGTCTAGTTAAGGGCTAAGAATACCCAATCCCGGGTAAGCCTTGCTGAGTACTAGGATACTCAGCCTTGCTTTATAACTTTTGTCCAGGTAATGCTACTGCTGATCAAGCTCTGCCTGTACCGTGGCCTTACCCTCTGCCCGATGGTTGGTCCGTGGAGTGGGACCCGTCCCCGGCCAACCCGGTACCCTCCGAGTGATGCCATGCAAGGGCGAGCATGACATCCTTACTGACGTCGTGTATTATATCGTACTTTGATATCACTGTTCACTCTAAAACTTACATCGTTCTGTAATAATTTCCCAATGGGAAAGATCCTGTACTTTTGAACTCTCCTGTAATATAACTGCCTGTGATGTAAAATGTGATGGCCCTTGTATCTCTGGACTCGCCTTCGTGCGGGGTACCTTGTTATGATCCTGCTTTCGGTGGTTTATCGGGACGCTACCCGACAGGCCAAAGGGTTATACCGTTTGAAGCACGCCGGAGCCCGCTAAAGTGGTCTCGCGTACTTGAGCCGGTGTAATTCAGGTTATATATAATACTAACTACCAGCATTACTTTTCTGTCAAAACTTAAATTCATGCACAACTCAACCTTACATTCTGTAACGACACCTTCGACGATGAGGTAAGGAGGTAAGGATCCTCAGCCAACTGAGGGAGCTTGGCCTTCCCGTCGGTGATGCGAACCGAACGCTGTTTCTCAAGCAGTGGCCTACTTGAGATGCTGCCAATGTACCAACCTCGGTTGACTACATTGGGAGTATATGGTTCGGCGCAGGGTATGGCGATCGCAGTTCATACCCCCGCATTTTGCGGTATTCCCCGTGAATACGTTGTTTCGACGACGTATGTTAACGTTGTCTGTACGGCGGTAATTGTACAGATGCTGTTTCTATAGTGAACAGTAATGATTGGGGACGCTTTCATGACATGCTGGCATGAAAGGTTCAGTATATACATACTGTGTTTTCTGCAGGTACACTAACCCCGTTACGTAAGTTGAAACGTAAGAACGAATAGTATATATATAGGGAGAGACGTATTTATATGATGCCACCGTAACTAATCACGTAAGACCAAGATTACTTGGCAGTTATTTTTGGTTGTGAGGACGTGTACAACGTGCATGCATCCTGACATTTTGGATTGATTGGATTGCCTTGTTTGTTACATTGATATACTGATATATGTGCTTGTATCTGAATGCCTGTTTTGACTTTGTGTAGTAGGAGCCAACGTAATTTGCTAGGCTATCTTAGAGTTAAGGAAGTCTTTGGTGAATAAAGTGGATTGGGTTATGTCTGAACCCTATCATCGATCTTAGCTTGACAGCTAAATCACACCCTTGATCTTGCTTTTCCTTGAGGGTTGAATTTTGATAGTTGTCAGCAAACCCTTGGATCCATTAATCGGCGAATCATCTGTTCTCTCTTGATGTTGTACCATATCTTGTTGTCTATTCTGGTTACAACATCTGAAAGTTGCACCTTCAATTTTTGCTCAGATGATTTTGAGTAAAAAAAAAAATGGCAAAAGTCATGCATTATAATACATACCATCTTTGATAAGTGCATGGTGTTGCATCGTCATCGACAATCCGTAGACTAACTAACGGGTGTGCCTCCGGTGCAACTTAGGGTTGTCTTCGGCTTCCTAAGTCTTTCTTGCTGCTGTTGGCACTATAGGGTTGCTATTCCTCTTTTGTGGTGGTGTTTAATCACATGACCATGATGCCGTGTCGGAACCTAAGGCCTCATGTGCACTGCAGTCACATGATTGAGCCATTAGGAGCGCACTGGTGACTAGGTCTATGTGACGTAACCCCACTGCAATCTCTTCTTATGCAACCTTACTAGTGTCCTAACTTTTGATCTTCGCTTAAGGATATAGGACTACCCCGGTGTTAGTTACGAGAGAACGGTTGCAGGGTGCGAGTCATGTGCATCATCAACTCATGGCAATATGCATCATACATCATGCATTTCTTACGTGCATACGTTGCAAGCATCATCATCCTTGTATCATGGTGTATGCATCATTTGGCCAGCATCATGGTAATGCATTGTGGCATATGCATCATCTCGGTCGTGCATGGGATCCCTCATCCTCATGTTACATCATCATAGTAATCATACATTACAACAGTGCATCGCGTTCATGGTTATATACCGAGCATTGCACTTTGAATTGTTTCAAACATCATCTATCCCTTGATTGCATTAGTATAAATAGGCATGTTTTGCAATCAACATCATCTAAATCATTCAGATAATAAACTCTGAGCAGAAATGTTTCAAACATCACTTATCAGTCTCTTGTGCTATCTTTACTTGCTATCCACAAAGTTTTGTGATGAATGTCGCTGACATTTATCGTCCTTATGTTGTGATCTTAGCTCTATGAGAATTTGATCACCTTTCTCTCTCTTCTCTCGTCAAACTCATCCATGTACAATCTATCTATGCTCTCGTTACACTTATCTCATCATACTCCAATGGCTTTTACATCTCTGGTGTGTTTGCTTCCTACCGCAATTGATGGGTGATTTGCTTCTCTTCCCTTAAGAGTCTTTCGCCCGAATCTCGGGACGAGATTCTTTTTAGGGGGGAAGGCTGTGACAGTTCATGTGTTTGTAAGCTAGGCTTATAATTTGATAGTGTGAAGTGTACGCTTGTTAAGTGTTAAACTTTTGTGTGTTTGTGTGAAACTTTTGAAAATTTAAAGTGCAAGTAAAAAGGGCATTTTTGTAATTACAGAAAAACCTAGACTTGTTTCTGTAAAATGTATTTGAATAGGAGGAAATTTGAAAATAAAGGAAATATATTTTTCTTACTTTATGTCTTGTAAAAATATATATTTATCCAAAAATTGCATTTGAAATGCATGTGTTGAAGTGGGTAAAAAGTTTGGGTAAAATGGTAAAAATAAGGATATTTACGTAATTTTATAAAAGTACAAGTCCTTTTATGCAAATGTTTGATTTACAAAAGTAACTTTCAAATTACTTAGGACTAAAGTGTAAAAAGTGCAAGTCATCATGACATGTCTATCCAACCATTATGACGAGTCTATCCCGTCATAATGACGTGTTACAAATGCTTGCATTTAGGTCCTGAATTTTATAAAATTACGCTTTTGGGACAAAAGCAATTCAAATCCGACTTTTGTTCAAAAGTTTACGTGTAAAAATGTAAATTTTGAGTTTTTGAACTTGGGCCCTAAAGCAATGTTGTAGAGTTTGAAAAACTCTCCAACTTTCGTTTTGGGCATTTCTTCATTCGGATTTTAAATCTACCGGAAATTTTGTTTTACAGTCAGGCCCCTGCAGTTTTCTGTATTTGCATTTAGGTCCTTGAGAAAGTCCATCTGTTCTTCTCCTCTTCTCTTCTTTATCCTGACGCTTCCCTTCTGTTCTTTTATCTCCACCGGCGGCACATGTTCTGGTTCCATCCTATCCCCACTGTTTTCTCTCTCTCTCTCCGTTTACTTCCACACACAGCAGGCAGAGCAAGCGAGCCGGCGGCTTGGGCAGACGGAGGCCGGCGCGAGGCCTGAGGCCGTGGGCAGGCTCGGGCGGCCTGGGCGCGGGCGTGTGCGGCGAGGCCGGGTCCTGGCGGCGCACGCGCGGGCATCGCGGGAGATGGGCCCAAGAGCAAGCGGGGCGGGAGCAGTAAGCAGCAGCGCCAGAGCAAGGGGGGTCCGAGTGGCGAGCGGAGCACCGGAGAGCGAGCGACGGCAGGAGCTTGGGGGCGCGCGGGCGCTACGCGGCGCAGCGCGGGCCGCGGGAGCAGAGCGGCAGCTCGGCTGGAAAGCGAGACGCTAGCGGGCAGGCGGTGGCTCGCGAACGCACAGGGGAGCAGAGGCGAGAGGCGTGAAACGCAGGCGAGCCCGAGCGAGCTGACGGCGGCGTGTGCTGGCGTGGCGCGGCGTGGATGCGCACAGGCGCGGTGCAGGAGCGGATCCGGCGGTGCGGGCCACGGCGTGCGAATGGGCGCGGCCAAGGGGCGTGCGGCTCGGCTGGAGTGGGCCGAGCGCAGGCGACAGCACGAGGGCGCCAGCAGAGCCAAGCAACGGCGCATGGTGGCGTTGGAGCACGGAGACAGTGCCAGGGGACGGCGCCGGGCTTGGACGGAGGAGAATGGCAAAGGACTGGCGGCACAGGGGCTCGCTGCGGTTGGCGAGAGCGCTGCACGGACGTGTGGAAGGCGTGGAGCAAACGCGTGAGCGGCACGCGAACCAAGCGGCGCTGGGGCAAAGCTCGCAGCGTGGCGGCACGGATATGCTAGATGCGAGCGACCCCGAGCGAGCAATGGCGTGCAGGACGCGTGCGAGCGCAGCAGGTGCGAGACCCGGGTGGAGGCGAGCAACCCGGAGTGAGCAGTGACGCGCGAAGTGGTCCAGGCGCGCGGGTAAGGCAGCAAGCGTGCGCAGCAGCGGCACAGGAGTGGTTCGTGGGTGATGCCGAGCGAGTGGCGCAAGCATGCGCGTGGTGGCACGTGGGAGTTGGCGGTATGGGCAGGTGTTGAGCGGCCGGAGCAGAACGAACCCACGGGCACGAGCAGATAGTGTTGGAGTGCGACGTGCCGAGTAACGGCACGCGCAGAAGGAGTTGCGATGGAAGGTTTCTGCGCGAGATGCGAGAACGTGATGGCATCGACCCTAACTACGCCCCGGTGATCTCTGATGGTGCAAGAGTGATCGTGTCGAGGACGCGAGCTCGCTCGCGCGTGAGATGCACGAGGGGCAGCAAGCTGGAAGAAGAGGAGGCAAATTGAAGGTGACGGTTACGGCGAGGCGAGTCGGAAGGAGGAGTTGTGGAGTGAAGGCGGCAGTTAGGCGTGACGAGCTCGGAGGAGCTTCGATGCAACCAAGCACGACAACCCTGCCCGGCAAACTTCTTCATCAACCACGGAATCTCGTCATCGTCAAGCTCATCTTATCGCCGATCCTGTTCATCGCGGGAATTCACTTTCCGCATGTTCTCCTTCATAACCAAGGCTACCCAAAGGTTTGCCCTAATTCGCGGAATCTTCTTAATGCCGGCGACTCCATTGCCGGAATATCGTCATTAACTTCCTGTTACCCGTTTTCCCGAACCAGGGACTTGATTGTTTCGTTTTAGAAAGTTCTAGGGTGTTCTTTGTAAAATTTCCAAAGCTTTCTTTATTTCAAATCAATGAACTTCTACATTTTATAGATTTCGTAAGAAGTTCATAAAAGTACAAAATCAGCTTTGTTTGAAACCCTAGGTCAAAATGTACAAGTTTTATGTTATGATCTTGAGTTGAGATCTTTGATGCGTGGTTTAGGTCAAATATTAGGGAATGAATGTTTTATTGTGCTTTATATTGTATGCATGTGATATAGCTGGGAAATAATTATAGGATATATGTTTTAAATGGAGATGTGTGACAGTTAGTTAATCCTGTCACCCGAGTGCTCATATCTCTGCCTTCAAGACTTTGTCCTTGTCTTGATTGTCGCTTCCTTAGGGTTCTCTTCGTATAAAGATCCCTATTAATCCGTGTGTATCTGCTACTTAGCCAATACCTCTGTAACTATGCTTTAGTATTGGCTATCAGATCAGCCACTAAGCATCTGTTCCCTTTGAGTTTAGAATATTTCTGCGTAACAGCTGTCAGCCGATACATTTCTTGTGATATGCTTCTACTATCGGCTGGTTAGCTGATACGATTGTTACCTTTCTAGTATCGACTACTGCCGATACAAGTCTGTTGTTCTGTCCTACATCGACTACACAGAGTCGATGTATCGAAGAGACACACACAATCTTAGGGTTTTTGCCATCGGCCGACCCAAGCCGATTTTGGTTGCTTTTCCATATCGGTCAAACACGGCCGATCAATCTTTAATTTCCCCATCCATATCCACACACTTCTATCAGTCGATTTATCGACTGAGAGATCGGCTATCTATACTTATCGGTCACACACCCTTAACCACACTCCATTCAGCTATGCGTCACTCAATAGTTGTGCTGATGTAATCGAGTCGATACAACCACACCTAGTTACCTAGAAAAACACTTAAGCACATCTCAGTTAAGACAACTGCTTTAGGAATCATCCTTCTGCCAAAGTAATCGATGCTTCCATCGATCGTCTAGGAACCCGATACACTCGTCAATCAGCTCAACCCTCGCTGTTTCCAACCAGCTCTGTGGTAACCCTCAGCAAGTAGCTGATTCTAAATAGTTGTTTCCCTATAGCTCTATCCAAGTTTAGTTGCAAGTCTTTTGTTTGTTATGTAAGTAATATGTTAAAGGAGTGTTGAATTGCAATTTTGTTGTGAGGTGAAATAGCTTCACGTGCATGCTTTGAATGTGATGTCGCATTGCATGTAGATACGACTACTTCCGCACGCAGTTCCTACAAGATCTTCCAGAAGTCTACGGCGGATGTTCCTGAAGATCAAGTAAATGTCACCAAGGGAATATCTGAAGCCCCGAACCAAAGTTCGGAAGATGTTAACATTTCTAACTTCAGCCCCACCAGTAAAGGCAAGCCCCGGACATAACCCACTATTTTAAATTATACTGTAATCTATATCTATTTATGTATTCTATGCATTAAGTTCTTAGGAATTGCTTGAAACACTAGTTGCATTTCCCTAGAAACCAATGTGATGAATACTAGCATTTGAGTCCGACTAGCTGCTATGCTAATAGGGCCGGTAGAAGTCGGGTGATTTCCTGTCACTCGCGCGATATAGGAGTTGTAATGATTACATTCCTGTTATCACTATAAGGATGCCGGACGGGAGTTTTGTGCGGTATCATGGTTGAGATGATACCCCGTCTGTGTTGATGAATCTGATAAGGTCGCAGTGTGTGGAAGTGCGGGTTAAGTGTTTGAAAGTACTAGCCACATGCCGTGAGTTATGGGTAAGCGGTAAGCCTAGTAGCCAATCGGCCCGAGGAGTGGACATACCTCCCACCACTCGATTTGCTTCTTTTGGTTACTCATGTTCGACTGAGGAAATACGTGTTGCAAGGGCAACCAGGAATACGGGTTTTGTAGTCGCGCTACAGACGTATGTCCTGCACGAGTGATGTGCGTATGTTCCGGCAGTCGCTTGTGGTGGATCTGATCCACGAGTCGGAATGAAAGGTAAACGGTTGCTTCGGAACTATCATTGGATGTTCCAAGCGTGTGAGTTAGGTTTTACCTTGCAAGGTTAAATTCGATTCGAATCGTCCGCCTCTCACGATGATTGAGACTGCTTAATTCCTTTGTCACATTGAGTAATAAGAGCAATCTTATGATTATCAAAGATGATGCTTGATCAAAGATTTTACCATGCTTGAGTAGTTACAGGTGCTTACCTAGAATGGATAATCAACTAGAATCTGAAAGCTAAAAGTTGAAATTAAAGATCTACTCTTAGTTGCTTTTCAGCTGAAACTAAACCCAGAGCTATTATAAGCCTTCATGAGTCTAGTTATGGGCTAAAGTATACCCAATCCCGGGTAAGCCTTGCTGAGTATTAGTATACTCAGCCTTGCTAGCTTTATGTTTTTCAGGTAAAGCCTTTGAAGACCCTACCCTTTCCTTGTCATGGCCCTGTGCTTTTCCAGAAGATTGGTCCGAGGAATGGGATCCGTCCCCGGCCAGCACTGGTGATATCGAGCGATGTCGTGCTCGGGCTTAGCATGACATCCGTCTTAATGACGTGTTGTAATCATCGCATATGTTTTCCGCTGCTAAAAACTATAGTTTTAACAGTTTGTAATCTTTTCTCTGAATTTTAAATCTTCGTACCTCTTTTGGAACCCTTGTAACGTAATTTTCTCTGTAATGTAAAATGTGATGGTGATTGTATCTCTGGACTCACCTTCGTGTGAGGTAACCTTATTTGATCCTGTGTATCGGTGGTTTATCGGGACGTTACCCGACAGGCCAAGGGATTATACCGTTTGAAGCACGTTGGCAGAACCAACCTGAATTATACCACTCCAGAGGGCTCCAACGTGCTTCAAACGGTATAATCCCTTGGCCTGTCGGGTAACGTCCCGATAAACCACCGATACACAGGATCAAATAAGGTTACCTCACACGAAGGTGAGTCCAGAGATACAATCACCATCACATTTTACATTACAGAGAAAATTACGTTACAAGGGTTCCAAAAGAGGTACGAAGATTTAAAATTCAGAGAAAAGATTACAAACTGTTAAAACTATAGTTTTTAGCAGCGGAAAACATATGCGATGATTACAACACGTCATTAAGACGGATGTCATGCTAAGCCCGAGCACGACATCGCTCGATATCACCAGTGCTGGCCGGGGACGGATCCCATTCCTCGGACCAATCTTCTGGAAAAGCACAGGGCCATGACAAGGAAAGGGTAGGGTCTTCAAAGGCTTTACCTGAAAAACATAAAGCTAGCAAGGCTGAGTATACTAATACTCAGCAAGGCTTACCCGGGATTGGGTATACTTTAGCCCATAACTAGACTCATGAAGGCTTATAATAGCTCTGGGTTTAGTTTCAGCTGAAAAGCAACTAAGAGTAGATCTTTAATTTCAACTTTTAGCTTTCAGATTCTAGTTGATTATCCATTCTAGGTAAGCACCTGTAACTACTCAAGCATGGTAAAATCTTTGATCAAGCATCATCTTTGATAATCATAAGATTGCTCTTATTACTCAATGTGACAAAGGAATTAAGCAGTCTCAATCATCGTGAGAGGCGGACGATTCGAATCGAATTTAACCTTGCAAGGTAAACCTAACACACACGCTTGGAACACCACAGGGTCGTTCCGAAGCAACCGTTTGCCTTTCATTCCGACTCATGGATCAGATCCACCACAAGCGACTGCAGGTCATACGCACTTCCAAAGTGCAGGACGTACGTCTGTAGCGCGACTACAAAACCCGTACTCCTGGTTGCCCAGCAACACGTATGCCTACACGTCGAACATAAGTAACCAAAAGAAGCAAGACGAGTGGTGGGAGGTATGTCCACTACTCGGGCCGATTGGCTACTAGGCTTACCGCTTACCATATTTCGCGGCATGTGGTTAGTACTTTCAAACGCTTAACCCCGATCACCACACGCTGCGACCTTATCAGTAATTTTAACAACACAGACGGGGTATCACCTCAATCATGATACCTCACAAACTCCCGTCCGTCATCCTTATAGTGATAACAGGAATGTAAGCATTACAATTCCTATATCGCGCGAGTGACAGGAAATCACCCGACTTCTACCGGTCCTATTAGCATAGCAGCTAGTCGGACTCAAGTACTAGTATCCATCACATTGGTTCCTAGGAGAATGCAACTAGGGTTTCAAGCAATTCCTAAGAACTTAATGCATAGAATACGTAAATAGATATAGGTTGCAGTGTAATAAAAATAGTGGGTTATGTCCGGGGCTTGCCTTTACTGGTGGGGCTGAAGTTAGAAATGTTAACATCTTTCAAACTTTGGTTCGGGGCTTCAGATATTCCCTTGGTGACATTTACTTGATCTTCAGGAACATCCTCCGTAGACTTTAGGGAGATCTTGTAGATACCGTTGCCGAAGTAGTCGTATCTACATGTAATGCGACATCACATTCAAATATGCACACAAAACTATCTTACTTCACAATAAAGTTGCAATCTAACACTCATTTAACACATTATTCACATAACAACCAAAAAGATCTGAACTAAACCTAGACAAAGCTTTAGGGGGACAACCAAC
Source organism: Panicum hallii (assembly GCF_002211085.1). Taxonomy (NCBI): domain Eukaryota; kingdom Viridiplantae; phylum Streptophyta; class Magnoliopsida; order Poales; family Poaceae; genus Panicum; species Panicum hallii. The sequence continues at coordinate 104,567 of NW_020356201.1, read as the reverse complement.
TAGAATCAGCTACTCGTTGAAGATTACAATAAAGCCGATTGGAAACAACAGGGTTTAGCTGATGGAAAGGTGTATCGATTTCCTAGGTGATCGATGAAAGCATCGATTATTTTGGTAGAAGGATGATTCCTAAAACAGTTGTGTTCTATTTGAGATGTGCTTAAGGATTATGCTGGGTAACTAGGTGTGGTTGTATCGACTCGATTACGTCAGCACAATTATTGAGTGACGCACAGCCGATGGGAGTGTGGTTGAGGATACATGACCGATAGATATAGATAGCCGATCCAGCTGTGGCAGAACCAACCTGAATTATACCGGCTCAAGTACGCGAGTCCAATCCTGAGGGCTCCAACGTGCTTCAAACGGTATAATCCCTTGGCCTGTCGGGTAACGTCCCGATAAACCACCGATACACAGGATCAAATAAGGTTACCTCACACGAAGGTGAGTCCAGAGATACAATCACCATCATATTTTACATCACAAGGAATTACATGATAAGAGTTTTCAAAAGTAATACGAAATTTCAAACTTAGAGAAAACAGTACAACTGTTGAAATTTTGGCTTTTGACAGCGGAAAAACATACGCGATGATTTACAATACGTCATCAAGACGGATGCCATGCTAAGCCCGGGCACGACATCACTCGAGATCATCAGTATTGGCCGGGGATGGATCCCATTCCTCGGACCAATCTTCTGGAAGAGCACAGGGCCATGACGGGGAAAGAGTAGAGTCTTCAAAGGCTTTACCTGAAAAACATAAAACTAGCAAGGCTGAGTATACTAATACTCAGCAAGGCTTACCCGGGATTGGGTATACTTTAGCCCATAACTAGACTCATGAAAGCTTGTAATGGTTCCGGGTTTAGTTTTAGCTGAAAAGCAACTAAGAATATAACCTATTTTCGAGTTTTAGCTTTCAGATTCTAGTTTGATTAGCCATTCTAGGTAAGCACCTATACTAAACAAGCAAGATATAGATTATCATCCATCAAGATTATTCCATCAACAATTATACTTTTTACTCGATGTGGCAGAAGGAATAAGCAGTCTCAATCCTCGTGAGAGGCGGACGATCCGAATCGAATTTAACCTTGCAAGGTAAGCCTAACACACACGCTTGGAACGTCCAACAGGGTGTTCCAAAGCAACCGTTTGCCTTTCATTCCGGGTTGTGGACAGGGCCACCCCAAGCGACTGCAGGACCATAAGCACACCCAATGTGTGCAGGACGTACGTCTGTAGCGCGACTACAAAACCCGTACTCCTGGTTGCCCTTGCAACACGTATTCCCACACGTCGAATCAAGTAACCAAAAGAACCAAATACATGTGGTGGTCAGTATGTCCACTTGCCGGGCCGATTGGTTGCTAGGCTTACCGCTTACCATATTTCGCGGTATGTGGCTAGTACTTTCAAATGCTTAGCCACCACTACCACACATTTCGACCTTAACGCTTTTATCAAAACAGACAGGGTAAACTTTAGGTCATGATACAACACATGACCCTGCCCATCATCCTTATAGTGGTTGCAGAATTGTAAACAAGCAACTCCTATATCGCGCGAGTGACAGGGAATCACCCGACTTTTACCGGTCCTATTTAACAGAGCATTATGCGGAAAGGACTCGGATACAGTACATTGGGTTCTTAAGATATCATGCAACTAGGGTGTCATTGCAACTCCTAGACGTAATGCAAGATATATGATGTATAAGATTGCATATTGTAGTAATTTGAAATACTGGGTTATGCACCGGGGCTTGCCTTTACTGGTGGGTCTGAAGTCAGAAATGTTAACATCTTCCGAACTTTGGTTCGGAGCTTCAGTTAATCCCTTGGTGACGTTCATTTGGTCTTCAGGAACATCCTCCGTAGACTTCTGGGAGATCTCGCAGGTACCGTTGCTGAAAGTAGTCGTATCTACATGTAATGTAACATTACATTCAAATGTGCACACAAAACTATTTTACTTCACAACAAAGTTGCAATTCAACATTCATTTAACAAGCTACTCACATAACAATCAAAAGAGATCTGAAACTAAACTTAGGTGAAGCTTTAGGGAGATAATTAATCAGAATCAGCTACATGTTGAGGGTTACAACAGAGCTGGTTGGAAACAACGAGGGTTTAGCTGATTGACGAGTGTATCGGGTTCCTAGACGATCGATGGAAGCATCGATTACTTTGGTAGAAGGATGATTCCTAAAGCAGTTGTCTTAACTGAGATGTGCTTAAATGTTTTTCTAGGTAACTAGGTGTGGTTGTATCGACTCGATTACGTCAGCACAACTATTGAGTGACGCATAGCCGAATGGAGTGTGGTTAAGGGTGTGTGACCGATAAGTATAGATAGCCGATCTCTCAGTCGATAAATCGACTGATAGAAGTGTGTGGATATGGATGGGGAAATTAGGGATCGATCGGCCGTGTTTGACCGATATGGAAAAGCAATCAAAATCGGCTTGGGTCGGCTGAAAGCAAGAACCCTAAGATCGTGTGTGCACCTCAAATTGATCGGTTATGTGATAGCCGATGTAGGACGGAACAAAAGAGTGGTATCGGCGGTAGCCGATACTAGAAAGGTATCAACCGTATTAGCTAACCAGTCGATGGTAGAAGTATCGACTGACAGCTGTTACACAGAAACATTATAGACTTAAAGAAAACATATACTAAGTGGCTGGGTTGATAACCTGCCACTGAAGTATAGCTGTCGAGACGTATTAGCTAAGCAGTAGATGCACACGGACTAACAAGGATCTTTATACGAAGAGAACCTTAAGGAAATAACAATCAAAATAAGGACAGAATCTGAATGGCAGGAATCTGAGTACTCGTGTAAAAAGATTAACTAAAGATCATACATCTGTACTTGAGACATACATCTGATGATCTATATTCAGCTACAACACATGCGCACAACACATGGTATAATAAAGTACTCATTTCCTAAGATTTAGCCTAGACCACAATTCAAAGACTTTCGATTCAAAATCACAACATATAACTTGTAGATTTTGACCTAGGGTTTCAAACAAAACTGATTTCGTACTTTTATGAACTTCTTACGAAAATCTATAAAATGTAGAAGTTCATCGATTTGAAATAAAGAAAGTTCTGGAAATTTTACAGAAAACACCCTAGAACTATCTAAAACGTAGCAATCAAGTCCCTGGTCCGGGAAAACAGATAACAGGAGGTTAACGACGATATTCCGGCAAAGGAATCGCCGGCATTAGAAAGATTCAGTGGATTAGGGCAAACCTTGGGGTAGCCTTGGTTATGAAGGAGAACACGCGGAAAGTAAATTCCCGCAGTGAATAGGATCGGCGACGAGAAGAGCTCGACGATGACAAGATTCCATGAGTGACGAAGACGCTCGCCGGGGGTTGTAGTGGTTAGAAAATGGTTGAAGAAGTAGTCTTCACGGTGACTTGTGGTCTTGCTCGGCGATTGACGAGGAAAAGGTGCTGTTGGATGCCGTGAATTCATGGGAGAAGCCGATAGGGCCGGATTGGTTCGCTATACCATCTCTTCCGTGAACCTTAGGGTTTTCCGGCTCACGGGTTGAACCTCTTCTGCTCACGCACGTGTGTCATAGAAACACGGCCGGCACACTCGTGGAGAGTTTGGAGGTGGCCAGGTGCGAGTAGATCTCCATCCTAGCGGAGGCAAAGAAGCGCTTATGGCGCGGCAAGTCGGAAGGAGAAATTGTGGAGCGAAGGCGGCAGTCGGACGGGACGAGCTCAGAGGAATTTCGAAGCAACCAAGCACGGCAGTCCTGCAGGGAGATACAAAGGTACTTCTCAGTACATACATATATGGGTCTACATATCGGCCCTCTATACTACATCAAAAGGCACTAGGTCTAAACACACTACATCTTAACTTAGGACATCTCATTCCTCACAAGATACAACTAAAAGAAAGTCGACGATTCGATAGCTAAAAATCGTCGAGGTTGCCTACAGATGATTGGCTGCCAGAAGAAGAATGGTGGGGACTAAGAACAGGATCACCATGCTCAGAATCAAGTTCTGAGACTCCCTCAATCTCTTCTGGGTCTTCTTCTTCAGCCTCAGGTACTGCAGGTGCAACAGGAGGGATCGGTGGTTGCTGCAGTTCTTCAATTTGAGCTTGGGCATCATCCACCGCAAGAATCAGATCTTGGATTTGCGCCTGTAGAAATTCGATAACTGTATCACGTTGAGTGATTATATGATCACTCTCATGAATCTGATCCTCTCGGTGATGGATGGTTTCGTTTTGAATAGCAATAATTCCATTCTTCTCAACCATTGCTGCTCGTAGTTGATCCACTTGGATGATGTGTCTGGCAGCTTCCCTATGGAGGCTTCGCGCAGTAGTAATCAGATGGCCCATCTCACGGCGTAATAGTGAGTGATAACGGTACTGTACGCCCGTGAAACGCCTCACTCTTTGTAGTACTTCTTCTGATGGACCTTCCAGGCTATGACTCTCGGGATTTGGCCCGAGGTCCCGCTCTGCTTTACCAGGATCTGTTGTAGTAAACAATCTAATAGGTTGTCCTATAACTTCCTCGGGATGCTGACTGCAAAAGGCGTAAATGGCTTCTAAGGCCGCTGCTTCAATAGTGTCCACAATACGGTAGCCCATCATGCTGATCTCAATAGGCTGCCATTGTGAACAGAAGGGATGCTGAGGGATAATCATCTTAACATAAGCCCTATGGATCCCTTCTTCCAAATGTTCGACAGCATCATACTGAGGAGGTTCTGTATACTGAAAAGATTGTAAGGATTCCCATAGTAAGCGAGGAAAACCTTCAACATGGAGGGCATTAGTGTGGAGATGCCCTTCCGGATCCCAGAAAACATTAGGTGGAGCTGCCATCTGCAATCAAGGATGCAAATGGTAAAATGGTGCTTACCTTATTAGAAAATTTCAAGGTAAACGGAAGAAATGATTGATACCATCAACCATGTGTTCTAGAAGCTAGATAGAACTTAAGATTTTTGATCATCACTACTATAAATACCCCATTAACCCATATTAAAGATAAACAACGCACCATTCATCTTTAAATCATACAGCACATTCTTTTATTTATCAATTAATTATGCATGCACGTACTACTCGTCCTCTCAACCAAAACAACTGCCGAATACTTTCGGACTTACGTGGTTAGATTCGGTGGCATAATATATACGTCTCTCCCTAATAACTAGTCGATAAGCCCTATCCGTCCTAATCTCGTTATCGTGGTTAGTGTACCTGCAGAAAAACCACAATACATATATATATTTTCAATGAACCTTTCATGCCAGCATGTCATGAAAGCGTCCCCAATCATTACTGTTCACTATAGAAACAGCATCTATACAATTACCGCCGTACAGACAACGTTAGCATACGTCCTCAAGACAACGTATTCACGGGGGGTACCGCAAAATGCGGGGGTATGAACAGCGATCGCCATACCCTGCGCCGAACCTTATACTCCCAATGTAGTCAACCTAAGTTGGTACATTGGCAGCATCTCAAGTAGGCCACTGCTTGAGAAACAGCGTTCGGTTCGCATCACCGACAGGAAGGCCAAGCTCCCTCAGTTGGCTGAGGATCCTTACCTTCTTACCTCCCGATCGAAGATGTCGTTACAGAAAGTAAGATTGGGTTATGCATGAATTTAAGTTTTGACTGAAAGTAATGCTGGAAGTTAGATTTATATACATATATAATATAGCCACCTCTATTTTCCCTTAGACACCACCCTAGGGCTTTACGTACTAAACACAACCTTAACGGATCCAACGTTCCTTTTGCAAAATACCTTGTTGAGCAAATTTTATACTAAAAGTGTTTTTAAGGCACCTTACATCTCCAGTGTACACTTAAAAATGCTTTCAGTATACATCGCCTAAACCACGCAGTAGCTCTGAATTGAAGCATCTTATCATTATCCCTTGATTGCATCGGCATAAATAGGCATGTTTTGCAATCAACCTCATTTAAATCATTCAAGTAATAAACTCTGAGCAGAAATGTTTCAAACCTCACTTATCAGTCTCTTGTGCTATCCTTACTTGTTGTCCATGAGTTTTGTGATGAATGTCATCGACATTTATCGTCCTTATGTATAATCTCTTATCTTGTTAAACTCATCTATGTACCATCTCTTCAGGCTCTCGTTATACTCATCTCGTCATGCTCTTGTCATCAACCTCAATCTTCTCTAGTATGTTTGTTTTCTGTTACTTTTGATGGGTGAATTGCTTCTCTTCCCTTAAGAGTCTTTCGTCCGAATCTCGGGACGAGATTCTTTTTAGGGGGGAAGGCTGTGACAGTTCATGTATATGTAATCTAGACATATATTTTGTTAGTGTGAAATATGTGTTTGTTTGTATAAAGCTTATGTGTGTTTATGTGAAGTTTTTGAAAATTTAAAAGTGCGAGTAAAAAGGGTATTTTTGTAATTACAGAAAAACCTAGGGTTGTTTTTGCAAAATGTATTTGGGTAAGGGTAATTTCAAAATAAATGAAAAGATGGTTTTGTAAATATGCTTTTCTTATTTTATTCCCTGTAAAAAAATATATATTTATCCAAAAATTGCATTTGAAATGCATGTGTTGAAGTGGGTAAAAAGTTTGGGTAAAATGGTAAAAATAAGGATATTTACGTAATTTTATAAAAGTACAAGTCCTTTTATGCAAATGTTTGATTTACAAAAGTAACTTTCAAATTACTTAGGACTAAAGTGTAAAAAGTGCAAGTCATCATGACATGTCTATCCAACCATTATGACGAGTCTATCCCGTCATAATGACGTGTTACAAATGCTTGCATTTAGGTCCTGAATTTTATAAAATTACGCTTTTGGGACAAAAGCAATTCAAATCCGACTTTTGTTCAAAAGTTTACGTGTAAAAATGTAAATTTTGAGTTTTTGAACTTGGGCCCTAAAGCAATGTTGTAGAGTTTGAAAAACTCTCCAACTTTCGTTTTGGGCATTTCTTCATTCGGATTTTAAATCTACCGGAAATTTTGTTTTACAGTCAGGCCCCTGCAGTTTTCTGTATTTGCATTTAGGTCCTTGAGAAAGTCCATCTGTTCTTCTCCTCTTCTCTTCTTTATCCTGACGCTTCCCTTCTGTTCTTTTATCTCCACCGGCGGCACATGTTCTGGTTCCATCCTATCCCCATTGTTTTCTCTCTCTCTCTCCGTTTACTTCCACACACAGCAGGCAGAGCAAGCGAGCCGGCGGCTTGGGCAGACGGAGGCCGGCGCGAGGCCTGAGGCCGTGGGCAGGCTCGGGCGGCCTGGGCGCGGGCGTGTGCGGCGAGGCCGGGTCCTGGCGGCGCACGCGCGGGCATCGCGGGAGATGGGCCCAAGAGCAAGCGGGGCGGGAGCAGTAAGCAGCAGCGCCAGAGCAAGGGGGGTCCGAGTGGCGAGCGGAGCACCGGAGAGCGAGCGACGGCAGGAGCTTGGGGGCGCGCGGGCGCGGCCAGGCGTAGGCGAGCTGGAGCTGCAGAGGCGCAGGGAACGGCGGGCCCAAGCGGTGGTGCAGCTCTAGCGGGGCGCGCGGACGGCAGGCCAGCGGTGCGGCTGCAGCCCTGCAGGCGGGCCCGAGGCTGATGTCGCGCAGGTGGACCGAGCGGGAGTGCGTGGGAGCGACGCAGTGCAGAAGCAGGTGGACAACCTGGAGAGGAGAAAGAAGGAGCTAACGAACGCCAACTGCAAACCAGGAGTTCAGAACACGAGCGAGATTGTAACTCCCATTGTTTCTGCTACTTGCCTCAACGATACCGAGATCATGGTTCAGGTCAGCCGGCAGAGCAATGCGGCTGCCACAAGTCTTACTTTGTCCAAGTGCATTGAAGTGCTGGAGCGAAGCAGCCTAGGCGCATGGGTGGAGTAACAGCAGCGCGAACAGGCACGCGTGAGTGGGCAAGCGCAGGACTGGAACGGTTCGCGAGCGGTGCCGGAGCGGAACGTGGGCGACGCCGAGCCCCTGCGCCAGGACCGGCGGTGCGTAGCGGGATTTCTGCGCGAGAAGCGGGAACATGGTGGCGTCGACCCTGACTACGCCACGGTGATCTTTGGTGGTGCAGAAGTGGCCGTATCGAAGATGCAATTAAGGTGTTCGACGAAATGCTGGCCGCGAGAGAAGTGATGCCAACTGCGGAGATGTACAATGCATCGATCGGAGGCCGTTGAGGAGAGGACAACGAAAGGCACGACCCTAAGGCAAGTGAACCACGGTCCTCGCGAAGGCGGAGAAATGGTTATAGCGTGGCGAATTCGAAAGGAGCAACTGTGCGGGTGTGCCGACCATGTCTCAGCGGCACACGCGCATGGGCAGTGAAGGCTTAACCCGTGAACAAGAGGACCTTGAGGTTCGCGGAGGATTTGGCATAGCGAACCAATCCGGCTCTGTCGTCTCGTCCCAGGAGTCCACGACACCCAGCAATTCCTTTTCCTCGTCGATCACTGAGCAAGACCACGAGTCACCACGGAGACTATTCCTTCGGCTATCTTCCACCCACGGCAACCATGCTCGGCAAGCCCCTTCGTCATCCACGGGATCTCGTTATCGTCGAGCTTTTCTCTTCGCCAATCCTATTCACCGCGGGAATTTACTTTCCGCGTATTCTTCTTCATAACCAAGGCTACCTCAAGGTTTGCCCTAACCTACTGAATCTTCTTAATGCCAGCGATTCCTTTGCCGGGATATCGTCGTTAACATCCTGTTATCTGTTTTCCCCGACTAGGGACTTGATTGCTATATTTTAAAAAGTTCTAGGGTGTTTTCTGTAAGATTTCCAGAACTTTCTTTATTTCAAATCGATGAACTTCTATATTTCATAGATTTTCATAGGAAGTTCATAAAAATGTAAAATCAGTTTCGTTTGAAACCCTAAGTCAAACTCTACAAGTTTTATGTTATGATCTTGAGTTGAGATCTTTGATGTGTGGTCTAGGTCAAATGTTAGGGAATGAATGTTTTATTGTGCTTTATATTGTATGCTTGTATTATAGCTAAAGCGTAAGCTATAGAAGTTATGTCATAAGTGGAGATATGCGATATCTAGTTAATCCTTTCCCACGAAGTGCTCATATCCTTACCGTTAAGACGTTATCCTTGTTTTGATTGCCGTTTCCTTAAGATCCTTTTCGTAAAAGGATCCCTGTTAGTTTATGTACTTTTGTTGCTTAGCTTATACACCTCTACGGCTATGCTTCAACGTCGACTATCAGTTCAACCGCTAAACATTCGTTTCCTTTGAGTTTAGAATATTTCTGCGTAACAGCTGTCAGCCGATATATTTCTTGTGATATGCTTCTACTATCGGCTAGTTAGCTGATACGATTGTTACCTTTCTAGTATCGGCTACAGTCGATACAATTCTTTTATCTATCCTACATCGACTGCACAGAGTCGATGTATCAAAGGTATACACACAATCTTAGGGTTCTTGCCATCAGCCGACCCAAGCCGATTTTGGTTGCTTTTCCATATCGGTCAAACACGGCCGATCAATCTTTAGTTTTCCCATCCTTATCCACACACCTCTATCAGCCGATTTATCGATTGAGAGATCGGCTATCTATATCTATCGGTCATGTATCCTCAACCACACTCCCATCGGCTGTGCGTCACTCAATAATTGTGCTGACGTAATCGAGTCGATACAACCACACCTAGTTACCCAGCATAATCCTTAAGCACATCTCAAATAGAACACAACTGTTTTAGGAATCATCCTTCTACCAAAATAATCGATGCTTTCATCGATCACCTAGGAAATCGATACACCTTTCCATCAGCTAAACCCTGTTGTTTCCAATCGGCTTTATTGTAATCTTCAACGAGTAGCTGATTCTAGTTGGTTGTCCCCCTAAAGCTTTGTCTAGGTTTAGTTCAGATCTTTTTGGTTGTTATGTGAATAATGTGTTAAATGAGTGTTAGATTGCAACTTTATTGTGAAGTAAGATAGTTTTGTGTGCATATTTGAATGTGATGTCGCATTACATGTAGATACGACTACTTCGGCAACGGTATCTACAAGATCTCCCTAAAGTCTACGGAGGATGTTCCTGAAGATCAAGTAAATGTCACCAAGGGAATATCTGAAGCCCCGAACCAAAGTTTGAAAGATGTTAACATTTCTAACTTCAGCCCCACCAGTAAAGGCAAGCCCCGGACATAACCCACTATTTTTATTACACTGCAACCTATATCTATTTACGTATTCTATGCATTAAGTTCTTAGGAATTGCTTGAAACCCTAGTTGCATTCTCCTAGGAACCAATGTGATGGATACTAGTACTTGAGTCCGACTAGCTGCTATGCTAATAGGACCGGTAGAAGTCGGGTGATTTCCTGTCACTCGCGCGATATAGGAATTGTAATGCTTACATTCCTGTTATCACTATAAGGATGACGGACGGGAGTTTGTGAGGTATCATGATTGAGGTGATACCCCGTCTGTGTTGTTAAAATTACTGATAAGGTCGCAGCGTGTGGTGATCGGGGTTAAGCGTTTGAAAGTACTAACCACATGCCGCGAAATATGGTAAGCGGTAAGCCTAGTAGCCAATCGGCCCGAGTAGTGGACATACCTCCCACCACTCGTCTTGCTTCTTTTGGTTACTTATGTTCGACGTGTAGGCATACGTGTTGCTGGGCAACCAGGAGTACGGGTTTTGTAGTCGCGCTACAGACGTACGTCCTGCACTTTGGAAGTGCGTATGACCTGCAGTCGCTTGTGGTGGATCTGATCCATGAGTCGGAATGAAAGGCAAACGGTTGCTTCGGAACGACCCTGTGGTGTTCCAAGCGTGTGTGTTAGGTTTACCTTGCAAGGTTAAATTCGATTCGAATCGTCCGCCTCTCACGATGATTGAGACTGCTTAATTCCTTTGTCACATTGAGTAATAAGAGCAATCTTATGATTATCAAAGATGATGCTTGATCAAAGATTTTACCATGCTTGAGTAGTTACAGGTGCTTACCTAGAATGGATAATCAACTAGAATCTGAAAGCTAAAAGTTGAAATTAAAGATCTACTCTTAGTTGCTTTTCAGCTGAAACTAAACCCAGAGCTATTATAAGCCTTCATGAGTCTAGTTATGGGCTAAAGTATACCCAATCCCGGGTAAGCCTTGCTGAGTATTAGTATACTCAGCCTTGCTAGCTTTATGTTTTTCAGGTAAAGCCTTTGAAGACCCTACCCTTTCCTTGTCATGGCCCTGTGCTTTTCCAGAAGATTGGTCCGAGGAATGGGATCCGTCCCCGGCCAGCACTGGTGATATCGAGCGATGTCGTGCTCGGGCTTAGCATGACATCCGTCTTAATGACGTGTTGTAATCATCGCATATGTTTTCCGCTGCTAAAAACTATAGTTTTAACAGTTTGTAATCTTTTCTCTGAATTTTAAATCTTCGTACCTCTTTTGGAACCCTTGTAACGTAATTTTCTCTGTAATGTAAAATGTGATGGTGATTGTATCTCTGGACTCACCTTCGTGTGAGGTAACCTTATTTGATCCTGTGTATCGGTGGTTTATCGGGACGTTACCCGACAGGCCAAGGGATTATACCGTTTGAAGCACGTTGGAGCCCTCTGGAGTGGACTCGCGTACTTGAGCCGGTATAATTCAGGTTGGTTCTGCCACAGCTGGAGCATAGCCTTAGGTTCTGACTAACGGGTATGCCTCTAGTACAACTTTAGGTTGTCTTCGGTTTCCTAAGATCTATCTTATTGTTGTTCGCACTACAGGGTTGTCATTCCTCTTTTGTGGTGGTGTTTAGTCACATGACCATGATGCCGTGTCGGAACCTAAGGCCTCATGTGCGCTGCAGCCATATGATTGAGCCATTAGGGGCGCACTGGTGACTAGGTATATGTGACGTAACCCCACTGCAATCTCTTTTTATGCAACCTTACTAGTGTCCTAACTTCTAATCTTTGTTTAAGGCTATAGGACTATTCAGGTATTAGTTACGAGCGAATGGTTGTAGGATGCGAGTCATATGCATCATCAACTCATGAGGGTATGCACCATACTTCATGCATTTCATACGTGCATACATTGCAAATATCATCATCCTTGCATCATGGTGTATGCATCATTCGGTCAGCATCATGGTAATTGCATTGTGTCATATGCACCATTTCGGTCGTGCAGGGAATTCTCCATCTTCATGTTGCACCATCATTGCAATCATACATTACAACGGTGCATCATGTTCATGATTATATATCGAGCATTGCACTCTAAGCTGAAGCATTTTATCATTATTCCTTGATTGCATTGGTATAAATAGGCATGTTTTGCAATCAATATCATCTAAATCATTCAGATAATAAACTCTGAGCAGAAATGTTTCAAACATCACTTATCAGTCTCTTGTGCTATCTTTACTTGTTATCCCCAAAGTTTTGTGATGAATGTCACCGACATTTATCGTCCTCATATTGTGATCTCAACTCTATGAAAACTTGATCACCTTTCTTTCTCTTTTCTCGTTATACTCATCCACGTATAACCTATTTATGCTTAAATCACCCATCAAAAGTAAAGGCTTTTCTCGTCATACTCATCTCGTCATACTCCAATGACTTTTACCATCAACATTAATCTCTTCCGGTGTGATTGTTTCCTGCTATTTCTGATGGTGAATTGCTTCTCTTCCCTTAAGAGTCTTTCGTCCGAATCTCGGGACGAGATTCTTTTTAGGGGGGAAGGCTGTGACAGTCCGTGTATTTGTAATGCTAGGCACATATTTTGTTAGTGTGAAATATATGTTTGTTAAGTGTAAAGCTTGTGTATGTTTATGTGAAACTTTTGAAAATTTAAAAGTACAAGTAAAAAAAAAAGGGTATTTTTGTAATTACAGAAAAACCTAGGGTTGTTTTTGCAAAATGTAACTAGATAAGGGTAATTTGAAAATAAGTGAAAGGTGGTTTTGGTAAACATGTTTTTCTTATTTTATTCCTTGTAAAAAAATATATATTTATCCAAAAGTTGCATTGGAAATGCAAGTGTTGAATTGTGTAAAAATTTTGGGTGAAGTGGTAAAAATAAGGGTATTTATGTGATTTTATAAAAGTACAAGTCCTTTTATGCAAATGTTTGATTTACAAAAGTAACTTTAAAATTTACTTAGGGCTAAAGTGTAAAAGTGCAAGTCATCATGACATGTCTATCCACTCATTATGACGACTCTATCCCGTCATTATGACGTGTCATAAATGTTTGCATTTAGGTCCTGAAATTTTATGAATTACATTTCTAGGACAAAAGCAATTCAAATCCAACTTTTGCTCAAAACTTCACGCGTAAAAATATAAATTTTGAGTTTTTGAACTTGAGCCCTAAAGCAATGTTGTAGAGTTTGAAAAACTCTCCAACTTTCATTTTGGGCCTTCCTTCATTTGGGTTTTAAATCAATGGAAAATTTTATTTTACAAACAAGTCCCTGAAGTTATTTGAAATCACACAAAGGTCCTGGAGAAATCCATTCCTCCTTCTTCTCTCTCTGTTCCTCCTCTATCCTTATCTGGCGCCTTCTTTTCTTCCTTCCCACTGTTGGCTTCCATTCCCTAACATTTGACCTAGACCACACATCAAAGATCTCAACTCAAGATCATAACATAAAACTTGTAGAGTTTGACTTAGGGTTTCAAACGAAACTGATGTACTTTTATACAGAGCACTCGCGTGTATTGTGCTTTATATTGTATGCTTGTATTATAGCTAAAGCGTAAGCTATAGAAGTTATGTCATAAGTGGAGATATGCGATATCTAGTTAATCCTTTCCCACGAAGTGCTCATATCCTTACCGTTAAGACGTTATCCTTGTTTTGATTGCCGTTTCCTTAAGATCCTTTTCGTAAAAGGATCCCTGTTAGTTTATGTACTTTTGTTGCTTAGCTTATACACCTCTACGGCTATGCTTCAACGTCGACTATCAGTTCAACCGCTAAACATTCGTTTCCTTTGAGTTTAGAATATTTCTGCGTAACAGCTGTCAGCCGATATATTTCTTGTGATATGCTTCTACTATCGGCTAGTTAGCTGATACGATTGTTACCTTTCTAGTATCGGCTACAGTCGATACAATTCTTTTATCTATCCTACATCGACTGCACAGAGTCGATGTATCAAAGGTATACACACAATCTTAGGGTTCTTGCCATCAGCCGACCCAAGCCGATTTTGGTTGCTTTTCCATATCGGTCAAACACGGCCGATCAATCTTTAGTTTTCCCATCCTTATCCACACACCTCTATCAGCCGATTTATCGATTGAGAGATCGGCTATCTATATCTATCGGTCATGTATCCTCAACCACACTCCCATCGGCTGTGCGTCACTCAATAATTGTGCTGACGTAATCGAGTCGATACAACCACACCTAGTTACCCAGCATAATCCTTAAGCACATCTCAAATAGAACACAACTGTTTTAGGAATCATCCTTCTACCAAAATAATCGATGCTTTCATCGATCACCTAGGAAATCGATACACCTTTCCATCAGCTAAACCCTGTTGTTTCCAATCGGCTTTATTGTAATCTTCAACGAGTAGCTGATTCTAGTTGGTTGTCCCCCTAACCCGAAGCTTTAAGGTGACTAGCCTTGACCCTTTGACATGTATCACACTCAGATACATATTTAGCAATTTCTCTTTTCATCCTAGTCCACCAAAAATGTTGTCGTAAGTCTTGATACATTTTGGTGCTACCGGGATGAATAGAGAATTTGGACAAATGAGCTTCATCAAGAATTTGTCTGCGAAGCTGATGATCTTTTGGTACAACAAGGCGGTTGTTGAACCATAAGACTCCCTGAGGGTCAAGATGGAAACACTTGTATTTAGCCTTTTCTTGGGATAGTTCTGATTTAATGATTTTGATACCCTTATTATGTAGTTGTGACATGATAATTTTATCCCAAAGGGTATTCTCCAAGGCTAAAAGATTTAGACTACCTTGAGGAACGATCTCTAGATTAAGTTTCTTCATTTGGTAGCAGAGGGTATCATTAATAGTAGTCATGGATGCGCAATGGCAATGTGCTTTGCGGCTAAGTGCATCCGCAACTACATTAGCTTTACCAGGATGGTAATATACCTTAAGGTCATAATCTTTGATCAATTCTAGCCATCGCCTCTGCCTCATATTCAGATCCGCTTGGGTAAAAATATATTTGAGGCTTTTATGATCCGTGTAAATGTTACACTTAGCACCCATGAGATGGTGCCTCCAAATCTTAAGAGCATGGACAACGGCTGCTAATTCCAGATCATGAGTTGGATAATTTTGCTCATGATTTCGGAGTGCTCTGGATGCATAAGCAATGACTCGGTTGTTTTGCATTAGAACACAACCGAGACCAGTCCCAGAAGCATCACAGTAAACGTCAAAAGGTTGGGTATTATCCGGCTGAGCTAATACGGGAGCAGTGATTAGAAGTTTCCTTAAGGTATGGAATGCCTCATCACACTTATCATTCCACTGATATTTAATTCCTTTCTTAAGAAGCTCAGTCATAGGCTTAGCTATCTTAGAAAAATCCGGAATAAATCGGCGATAATACCCTGCCAATCCAAGGAAGCTACGGATTTGATGGACTGAAGTTGGGGGCTTCCAATCCATAACTTCTTGGACTTTTGTTGGATCAACTGATATGCCTTTGCTAGAGATAGTGTGTCCCAGAAATTTCACACTATCCAGCCAAAATTCACATTTTGAGAATTTGGCATAAAGGCGATGATCACGTAATCGCTGAAGAACGATATGTAGATGATTGGCATGGTCTTCATTATTTTTGGAATAGATTAAGATATCATCAATGAAGACCACGACGAATTTATCAAGTTCCGGCATGAAGACTGAATTCATAAGATACATGAAATATGCCGGAGCGTTAGTAAGCCCAAAAGACATAACCAAATATTCATATAGCCCATATCTGGTTGAGAAAGCCGTTTTCGGAATGTCACAAGGCTTAATTTTAATCTGATGATAGCCAGAGCGTAAGTCAATTTTTGAGAAGACCTTAGCTCCAGCTAATTGATCAAACAAAATATCAATGCGGGGGAGTGGATACTTGTTTTTGATGGTGACCGCATTGAGTGGTCGATAGTCAACACATAGCCTTAGGCTATTGTCTTTCTTTTTAACAAAAAGAGCAGGACAACCCCAAGGCGACGCACTTGGGCGTATGAAACCTTTATCAAGAAGATCTTGAAGTTGAATTTTAAGTTCGGCCAATTCGTTTGGAGGCATACGATATGGCCTTTTAGAGATAGGAGCAGTGCCTGGTTGGAGTTCAATAATGAACTCAATTTCTCTGTCAGGTGGCATCCCAGGCAAATCATCAGGAAAGACATCCGGATACTCACAAACTACTGGAATATCCTTAACTTTGAGGTCTGTGATAGCGTAAGTGCAAGAATAGAGATATTCCTGCCTAGGCAGATAGAGGGTAATAGCTCCACAATGGGGTGAATCAATCTCAACAACTCGGGAGGAAATATCTAGGAGTACTTTATGCTCAGTCATCCAATTTGTCCCAAGTATAACATCTATACCTTCTAGGTTTAACAAAATCAAATCTGTTCTAATCTCTTTGCTACCAAATTGAATTGGCACCTTTTTGACCATTTGGTCAGACATAATTGTTCCTCCTGGTGTAGATATCACATATGACCCCTTCGTAGGACATAGTTCAAGTCCTATTCGGGTACTACAGTTGTTACTAATGAAACTATGAGTTGCTCCTGAATCAAATAATGTAACAACTGGTTGATGATGGATATAGAACGTACCCGACATAACAGGGGCTCCGTCCGGAAGTTCCGCAAGGGTGGTGAAGTTGATTTGCCCTTGCCGAACTTGCATCAACGGCCTTTTACCCTTGCTTTGATTGCCGCACACTTGGGTTTAGTTTGACTTAAGGTTCGCGGAGGATTTGGCATAGCGAACCAATCCGGCTCTGTCGTCTCGTCCCAGGAGTCCACGACACCCAGCAATTCCTTTTCCTCGTCGATCACTGAGCAAGACCACGAGTCACCACGGAGACTATTCCTTCGGCTATCTTCCACCCACGGCAACCATGCTCGGCAAGCCCCTTCGTCATCCACGGGATCTCGTTATCGTCGAGCTTTTCTCTTCGCCAATCCTATTCACCGCGGGAATTTACTTTCCGCGTATTCTTCTTCATAACCAAGGCTACCTCAAGGTTTGCCCTAACCTACTGAATCTTCTTAATGCCAGCGATTCCTTTGCCGGGATATCGTCGTTAACATCCTGTTATCTGTTTTCCCCGACTAGGGACTTGATTGCTATATTTTAAAAAGTTCTAGGGTGTTTTCTGTAAGATTTCCAGAACTTTCTTTATTTCAAATCGATGAACTTCTATATTTCATAGATTTTCATAGGAAGTTCATAAAAATGTAAAATCAGTTTCGTTTGAAACCCTAAGTCAAACTCTACAAGTTTTATGTTATGATCTTGAGTTGAGATCTTTGATGTGTGGTCTAGGTCAAATGTTAGGGAATGAATGTTTTATTGTGCTTTATATTGTATGCTTGTATTATAGCTAAAGCGTAAGCTATAGAAGTTATGTCATAAGTGGAGATATGCGATATCTAGTTAATCCTTTCCCACGAAGTGCTCATATCCTTACCGTTAAGACGTTATCCTTGTTTTGATTGCCGTTTCCTTAAGATCCTTTTCGTAAAAGGATCCCTGTTAGTTTATGTACTTTTGTTGCTTAGCTTATACACCTCTACGGCTATGCTTCAACGTCGACTATCAGTTCAACCGCTAAACATTCGTTTCCTTTGAGTTTAGAATATTTCTGCGTAACAGCTGTCAGCCGATATATTTCTTGTGATATGCTTCTACTATCGGCTAGTTAGCTGATACGATTGTTACCTTTCTAGTATCGGCTACAGTCGATACAATTCTTTTATCTATCCTACATCGACTGCACAGAGTCGATGTATCAAAGGTATACACACAATCTTAGGGTTCTTGCCATCAGCCGACCCAAGCCGATTTTGGTTGCTGGGTTGATAACCTGCCACTGAAGTATAGCTGTCGAGACGTATTAGCTAAGCAGTAGATGCACACGGACTAACAAGGATCTTTATACGAAGAGAACCTTAAGGAAATAACAATCAAAATAAGGACAGAATCTGAATGGCAGGAATCTG
The DNA here is from genome assembly GCF_002211085.1 of Panicum hallii. NCBI lineage: Eukaryota > Viridiplantae > Streptophyta > Magnoliopsida > Poales > Poaceae > Panicum > Panicum hallii. The sequence continues at coordinate 86,333 of NW_020356201.1, read as the reverse complement.
AGTACTCGTGTAAAAAGATTAACTAAAGATCATACATCTGTACTTGAGACATACATCTGATGATCTATATTCAGCTACAACACATGCGCACAACACATGGTATAATAAAGTACTCATTTCCTAAGATTTAGCCTAGACCACAATTCAAAGACTTTCGATTCAAAATCACAACATATAACTTGTAGATTTTGACCTAGGGTTTCAAACAAAACTGATTTCGTACTTTTATGAACTTCTTACGAAAATCTATAAAATGTAGAAGTTCATCGATTTGAAATAAAGAAAGTTCTGAAAATTTTACAAAGAACACCCTAGAACTTTCTAAAACATGGCAATCAAGTCCCTGGTCCGGGAAAACAGATAACATGAAGTTAACGGCGATATTCCGGCAAAGGAGTCGCCGGCATTAAGAAGATTCAGTGAATCAGGGCAAACCTTGGGGTAGTCTTGGTTATGAAGAAGAACACGCGGAAAGTAAATTCCCGCAGTGAATAGGATCGGCGACGAGAAGAGCTCGACGATGACAAGATTCCATGAGTGACGAAGACGCTCGCCGGGGGTTGTAGTGGTTAGAAAATGGTTGAAGAAGTAGTCTTCACGGTGACTTGTGGTCTTGCTCGGCGATTGACGAGGAAAAGGTGCTGTTGGATGCCGTGAATTCATGGGAGAAGCCGATAGGGCCGGATTGGTTCGCTATACCATCTCTTCCGTGAACCTTAGGGTTTTCCGGCTCACGGGTTGAACCTCTTCTGCTCACGCACGTGTGTCATAGAAACACGGCCGGCACACTCGTGGAGCTCCCTGCAGGACTGCCGTGCTTGGTTGCTTCGAAATTCCTCTGAGCTCGTCCCGTCCGACTGCCGCCTTCGCTCCACAATTTCTCCTTCCGACTTGCCGCGCCATAAGCGCTTCTTTGCCTCCGCTAGGATGGAGATCTACTCGCACCTGGCCACCTCCAAACTCTCCACGAGTAGTCCGCAGTGCCGCCGGACTCAAATACTAGTATTCAATACATCGGTTCCTAGGAGAATGCAACTAGGGTTTCAAGCAATTCCTAAGAACTTAATGCATAGAATATGTAAATAGAAATAGATTGCCATGAAGTATGTTAGGGCCCTAAAGTTGCATCAACGGCCTTTTACGCTATACATAAGGACGATAAATAGATATAGGTTCTAATCACTGGCTCCAGGTAATAAGATTCATACAAACTAAACCCTGGATGTAATAGACATAGATGTTAAGGGTGTATTTAAAAATTTTTCCTGCATTACAAGTCCTTTTGTGCAAGGTGTGTGCTTGGGTTTGATCATAAGGTAAAATAAGCTCTTAAGTAAAAGCAAGGGCCTATGTGTAAAAATGCAGGATTACAGGGTCTTTTGTGCAAAAGTAAGGGGTAAAAGTAATTTTATGCTTACTTAAGGACCTATCTGTAAAAAAATATTTGTCACCATGACATCTTGAAAGTAATGTAAATATGTCAAAAAAAATTGATTAAAACTTGGGTTGGTAAAGACAGGGGTAAAATTAATTCTACCTTGATTCAAAATTCATTTTATACTAGGGTAAACTTTGAGTTTTTGAAGTTGATCTTTAAAGCAAAAATGTAGAGCTTGAAAAACCCTACAATTTTCATGTTGGACTTTTTCTCAGAAAACCCCTGGATTAGTGGGAAAAAGTACTTTTCTGCAGGGTCCCTGTAACTTTCACAATTTGCAAACTAGTCCCTGGGTCTTTTCCCCTTTCTTCTTCCTCTGCACCCCTTCTGCTCCTCTGCTCCTGCCCAGACGCCGGCAACAGTGCACCTCCCCTGGCCGCCGTCTTGCAGTCGCCACCGTCCACCTCATGCTGCCCCTCTCCACGCGTCAGTCCCCTCCTTGCCCACCGCAACAGCCCCTGCTCCGGTGTCCTCCTGCGCAGGCGCCACGATGCCCTCGGTCGCATGCCGGCCGCCGCCTCGCCGTCGCAGTCCAGAGCCGGCCGTGATCCTTTCTTTCTCCTAGTGCCTCCCTCTCTTCCGTGAGCTAGCAATGCTACCAACCGAACCACACCTTCTTCTTCCCCATTTGGTTTACTCTGTGTTCTTCCCCACGCCGCACCGAACCACCGCCGCCGCCTTCCGTTGCAATTCTCCCTCACCGCACCATCCCGCCCTAATTCCTTGCACCGGTAGCCTCCCCACCCTCTCCTCTTGCTTCTCAGCTCGAGCCCCATCAACCCCGACCGCCCCTTGGCCGGAATTTTGCTCATCCCGAGCCGCCGCCCGCCGGAGCCGCTTGAGCTCGGTCCTCCCGTCGGCAGCCCCTTCCACCCGGCCTCCCGCTCCACCAGGTAGACAAACCGCTCCCCGGTGGTCCACTGGTACTCATGCGCCCCTCCTTGGCCCGTGTTCGCCGTCTCATCGCCGGGAACGGCGAAGCGCCGCCACGGCCGCCGCCCCCATCCGTCGGCCGCTCTGATCTTCTTCTGTTCGTCCAGTGTTTCTTTGTTTTGTGCTCTCCCGAGGTGGTGTAGGTGGTGTTAGACCCCTTTCCCTTGACCGGAATCCTCGCCGCCGGCGGGAACGCCGTCGTGCCCGACGCGCCGGCCGTCGCGAGGTCGGGCAAGGACCCTGATGTAAATAGTTCTTTTGTTCCAGGGGTCCCAATGCAAAAATACCGAGACCCCCCCTAGATATCTATTATTTCATGTGAGATGCATATGCTGTCTTGTAAAATACATAATAAATCACAGGAAATTCCAAAATTAGCAAAACTTGTTTTGTTAGAAACTAGATTAAGAACTCTATAACTTTTGTTAAAAGGATTTGATATGAAACCAAATATTTTTGAATCTAATTTAAATTTGAAACAAGGAAATGTAATGTCTTTAATTCTTACATGTTGTGTTGCTTGTGTGCAATTATGATATGTAATTTTCATACCTGATATTTAAAATGATGCAAAACACTTAGAACCAAGTTTATACTACAATTAAATCCTTTTAAATTATTTTAAATTAATATTAACTAGACATATCTTTTCAAACTTTAACTAATTAGATCCTTTAGTTATGAATTAAGAGGTGATCTATTTTTTTTTAAGTGTTCCAAATTTTATAACCTTCTTTACTTAAAAAGTTTAAATTCAAATTTAAATTTAACTTTAATATATGCTTTGATGCTTATCTTGAATTACTTCAATGATGTAGTTAAATTAAGCATCAATTATAAATTTAGGCTAACATTTTCTTTGTTTTGACCTTTCTCGAAATGTTAATCTTTGAAAGCATAATTTTTGATGTGACTCAAATAAAAGAATGCACACTTCTTAATAATATTTGCTTTGCATATCATGTAGAACCGATTACCCTCGCTGACGGTGACTACGAACTGATCGCGGATCAAGCCGAGGAAATTCCTGAAAATCCCGGAGACACCGTCGAGAATCTAACTGAAGATCCGAACCAAAGTTCGGAGAACCTCGATCCTTCTACCCTCAACCCTGCTCAAGAAGGCAAGCCCCGGACATAACCCACTATTTTAGTTATACTGCAATCTATTTCTATTTACATATTCTATGCATTAAGTTCTTAGGAATTGCTTGAAACCCTAGTTGCATTCTCCTAGGAACCGATGTATTGAATACTAGTATTTGAGTCCGGCTAGCTGCTATGCTAATAGGGCCGGTAGAAGTCGGGTGATTCTCTGTCACTCGCGCGACATAGGAGTTGTAATGCTTACATTTTGTTACCACTATAAGGATGACGGACGGGAGTTCTTGTGAGGTATCATGATTGAGGTGATACCCCGTCTGTGTTGTTAAAATTCTGATAAGGTCGCAGCGTGTGGTGATCGGAATTAAGTGTTTGAAAGTACTAACCACATGCCGCAAAATATGGTAAGCGGTAAGCCTAGTAGCCAATCGGCCCGAGTAGTGGACATACCTCCCACCACTTGTCTTGCTTCTTTTGGTTACCTATGTTCGACGTGTAGGCATACGTGTTGCTGGGCAACCAGGAGTACGGGTTTTGTAGTCGCGCTACAGACGTACGTCCTGCACTTTGGAAGTGCGTATGACCTGCAGTCGCTTGTGGTGGACCTGTCCACGAGTCGGAATGAAAGGTAAACGGTTGCTTCGGAAAGCCCTGCCGGTAATCCCAAGCGTGTGTGTTAGGTTTACCTTGCAAGGTTAAATTCGATTCGAATCGTCCGCTTCTCACGATGATTGAGACTGCTTAATTCCTTTGTCACATTGAGTAATAAGAGCAATCTTGTGATTATCTAAGATGATGCTTGACCAAAGATTATACCATGCTTGCCTAGTTATAGGTGCTTACCTAGAATGGATAATTAACTAGAATCTGAAAGCTAAAACTTGAAATTAAGGATCTACTCTTTGATGCTTTTCAGCTGAAACTAAACCCAGAACCATTATAAGCTTTCATAAGTCTAGTTAAGGGCTAAGAATACCCAATCCCGGGTAAGCCTTGCTGAGTACTAGGATACTCAGCCTTGCTTTATAACTTTTGTCCAGGTAATGCTACTGCTGATCAAGCTCTGCCTGTACCGTGGCCTTACCCTCTGCCCGATGGTTGGTCCGTGGAGTGGGACCCGTCCCCGGCCAACCCGGTACCCTCCGAGTGATGCCATGCAAGGGCGAGCATGACATCCTTACTGACGTCGTGTATTATATCGTACTTTGATATCACTGTTCACTCTAAAACTTACATCGTTCTGTAATAATTTCCCAATGGGAAAGATCCTGTACTTTTGAACTCTCCTGTAATATAACTGCCTGTGATGTAAAATGTGATGGCCCTTGTATCTCTGGACTCGCCTTCGTGCGGGGTACCTTGTTATGATCCTGCTTTCGGTGGTTTATCGGGACGCTACCCGACAGGCCAAAGGGTTATACCGTTTGAAGCACGCCGGAGCCCGCTAAAGTGGTCTCGCGTACTTGAGCCGGTGTAATTCAGGTTGGTTCTGCCACAGTTCGATGTAGGATAGATAAAAGAATTGTATCGACTGTAGCCGATACTAGAAAGGTAACAATCGTATCAGCTAACTAGCCGATAGTAGAAGCATATCACAAGAAATATATCGGCTGACAGCTGTTACGCAGAAATATTCTAAACTCAAAGGAAACGAATGTTTAGCGGTTGAACTGATAGTCGACGTTGAAGCATAGCCGTAGAGGTGTATAAGCTAAGCAACAAAAGTACATAAACTAACAGGGATCCTTTTACGAAAAGGATCTTAAGGAAACGGCAATCAAAACAAGGATAACGTCTTAACGGTAAGGATATGAGCACTTCGTGGGAAAGGATTAACTAGATATCGCATATCTCCACTTATGACATAACTTCTATAGCTTACGCTTTAGCTATAATACAAGCATACAATATAAAGCACAATAAAACATTCATTCCCTAACATTTGACCTAGACCACACATCAAAGATCTCAACTCAAGATCATAACATAAAACTTGTAGAGTTTGACTTAGGGTTTCAAACGAAACTGATTTTACATTTTTATGAACTTCCTATGAAAATCTATGAAATATAGAAGTTCATCGATTTGAAATAAAGAAAGTTCTGGAAATCTTACAGAAAACACCCTAGAACTTTTTAAAATATAGCAATCAAGTCCCTAGTCGGGGAAAACAGATAACAGGATGTTAACGACGATATCCCGGCAAAGGAATCGCTGGCATTAAGAAGATTCAGTAGGTTAGGGCAAACCTTGAGGTAGCCTTGGTTATGAAGAAGAATACGCGGAAAGTAAATTCCCGCGGTGAATAGGATTGGCGAAGAGAAAAGCTCGACGATAACGAGATCCCGTGGATGACGAAGGGGCTTGCCGAGCATGGTTGCCGTGGGTGGAAGATAGCCGAAGGAATAGTCTCCGTGGTGACTCGTGGTCTTGCTCAGTGATCGACGAGGAAAAGGAATTGCTGGTGGACCAATCCTATATGATCAACTCATCTTTTACCCTTGCTTTGATTGCCTAGAGATTATACCTCTAGTGCATATTTGAGAAAACACGTTGGTTCCTACCACACAAAGCGTGCGGCAAGCGGCAGCTCGGCTGGAAAGCGAGACGCTAGCGGGCAGGCGGTGGCTCGCGAACGCACAGGGGAGCAGAGGCGAGAGGCGTGAAACGCAGGCGAGCCCGAGCGAGCTGACGGCGGCGTGTGCTGGCGTGGCGCGGCGTGGATGCGCACAGGCGCGGTGCAGGAGCGGATCCGGCGGTGCGGGCCACGGCGTGCGAATGGGCGCGGCCAAGGGGCGTGCGGCTCGGCTGGAGTGGGCCGAGCGCAGGCGACAGCACGAGGGCGCCAGCAGAGCCAAGCAACGGCGCATGGTGGCGTTGGAGCACGGAGACAGTGCCAGGGGACGGCGCCGGGCTTGGACGGAGGAGAATGGCAAAGGACTGGCGGCACAGGGGCTCGCTGCGGTTGGCGAGAGCGCTGCACGGACGTGTGGAAGGCGTGGAGCAAACGCGTGAGCGGCACGCGAACCAAGCGGCGCTGGGGCAAAGCTCGCAGCGTGGCGGCACGGATATGCTAGATGCGAGCGACCCCGAGCGAGCAATGGCGTGCAGGACGCGTGCGAGCGCAGCAGGTGCGAGACCCGGGTGGAGGCGAGCAACCCGGAGTGAGCAGTGACGCGCGAAGTGGTCCAGGCGCGCGGGTGAGGCAGCAAGCGTGCGCAGCAGCGGCACAGGAGTGGTTCGTGGGTGATGCCGAGCGAGTGGCGCAAGCATGCGCGTGGTGGCACGTGGGAGTTGGCGGTATGGGCAGGTGTTGAGCGGCCGGAGCAGAACGAACCCACGGGCACGAGCAGATAGTGTTGGAGTGCGACGTGCCGAGTAACGGCACGCGCAGAAGGAGTTGCGATGGAAGGTTTCTGCGCGAGATGCGAGAACGTGATGGCATCGACCCTAACTACGCCCCGGTGATCTCTGATGGTGCAAGAGTGATCGTGTCGAGGACGCGAGCTCGCTCGCGCGTGAGATGCACGAGGGGCAGCAAGCTGGAAGAAGAGGAGGCAAATTGAAGGTGACGGTTACGGCGAGGCGAGTCGGAAGGAGGAGTTGTGGAGTGAAGGCGGCAGTTAGGCGTGACGAGCTCGGAGGAGCTTCGATGCAACCAAGCACGACAACCCTGCCCGGCAAACTTCTTCATCAACCACGGAATCTCGTCATCGTCAAGCTCATCTTATCGCCGATCCTGTTCATCGCGGGAATTCACTTTCCGCATGTTCTCCTTCATAACCAAGGCTACCCAAAGGTTTGCCCTAATTCGCGGAATCTTCTTAATGCCGGCGACTCCATTGCCGGAATATCGTCATTAACTTCCTGTTACCCGTTTTCCCGAACCAGGGACTTGATTGTTTCGTTTTAGAAAGTTCTAGGGTGTTCTTTGTAAAATTTCCAAAGCTTTCTTTATTTCAAATCAATGAACTTCTACATTTTATAGATTTCGTAAGAAGTTCATAAAAGTACAAAATCAGCTTTGTTTGAAACCCTAGGTCAAAATGTACAAGTTTTATGTTATGATCTTGAGTTGAGATCTTTGATGCGTGGTTTAGGTCAAATATTAGGGAATGAATGTTTTATTGTGCTTTATATTGTATGCATGTGATATAGCTGGGAAATAATTATAGGATATATGTTTTAAATGGAGATGTGTGACAGTTAGTTAATCCTGTCACCCGAGTGCTCATATCTCTGCCTTCAAGACTTTGTCCTTGTCTTGATTGTCGCTTCCTTAGGGTTCTCTTCGTATAAAGATCCCTATTAATCCGTGTGTATCTGCTACTTAGCCAATACCTCTGTAACTATGCTTTAGTATTGGCTATCAGATCAGCCACTAAGCATCTGTTCCCTTTGAGTTTAGAATATTTCTGCGTAACAGCTGTGGCAGAACCAACCTGAATTATACCGGCTCAAGTACGCGAGTCCACTCCAGAGGGCTCCAACGTGCTTCAAACGGTATAATCCCTTGGCCTGTCGGGTAACGTCCCGATAAACCACCGATACACAGGATCAAATAAGGTTACCTCACACGAAGGTGAGTCCAGAGATACAATCACCATCACATTTTACATTACAGAGAAAATTACGTTACAAGGGTTCCAAAAGAGGTACGAAGATTTAAAATTCAGAGAAAAGATTACAAACTGTTAAAACTATAGTTTTTAGCAGCGGAAAACATATGCGATGATTACAACACGTCATTAAGACGGATGTCATGCTAAGCCCGAGCACGACATCGCTCGATATCACCAGTGCTGGCCGGGGACGGATCCCATTCCTCGGACCAATCTTCTGGAAAAGCACAGGGCCATGACAAGGAAAGGGTAGGGTCTTCAAAGGCTTTACCTGAAAAACATAAAGCTAGCAAGGCTGAGTATACTAATACTCAGCAAGGCTTACCCGGGATTGGGTATACTTTAGCCCATAACTAGACTCATGAAGGCTTATAATAGCTCTGGGTTTAGTTTCAGCTGAAAAGCAACTAAGAGTAGATCTTTAATTTCAACTTTTAGCTTTCAGATTCTAGTTGATTATCCATTCTAGGTAAGCACCTGTAACTACTCAAGCATGGTAAAATCTTTGATCAAGCATCATCTTTGATAATCATAAGATTGCTCTTATTACTCAATGTGACAAAGGAATTAAGCAGTCTCAATCATCGTGAGAGGCGGACGATTCCTGAATCGAGATTCAACCTTGCAAGGTAAACCTAACTCACACGCTTGGAACACCACAGGGTTGTTCCGAAGCAACCGTTTACCTTTCATTCCGACTCGTGGATCAGAGCCACCACAAGCGACTGCAGGAACATACGCACATCACTCGTGCAGGACATACGTCTGTAGCGCGACTACAAAACCCGTACTCCTGGTTGCCCTTGCAACACGTATTTCCTCAGTCGAACATAAGTAACCAGAAGAAGCAAAACGAGTGGTGGGAGGTATGTCCACTCCTCGGGCCGATTGGTTACTAGGCTTACCGCTTACCATATTTCGCGGCATGTGGTTAGTACTTTCAAACACTTAACCCGCACTTCCACACGCTGCGACCTTAACAGATTCAACAACACAGACGGGGTATCACCTCAACCATGATACCTCACAGAACTCCCGTCCGATATCCTTATAGTGATAACAGAAATGTAAACATTACAACTCCTATATCGCGCGAGTGACAGGAAATCACCCGACTTCTACCGGCCTTAATAGCATAGCAGCTAGTCGGACTCAAGAGCTAGTATCCATCACATTGGTTCCTAGGAGAATGCAACTAGGGTTTCAAGCAATTCCTAAGAACTTAATGCATAGAATACGTAAATAGATATAGGTTGCAGTGTAATAAAAATAGTGGGTTATGTCCGGGGCTTGCCTTTACTGGTGGGGCTGAAGTTAGAAATGTTAACATCTTTCAAACTTTGGTTCGGGGCTTCAGATATTCCCTTGGTGACATTTACTTGATCTTCAGGAACATCCTCCGTAGACTTTAGGGAGATCTTGTAGATACCGTTGCCGAAGTAGTCGTATCTACATGTAATGCGACATCACATTCAAATATGCACACAAAACTATCTTACTTCACAATAAAGTTGCAATCTAACACTCATTTAACACATTATTCACATAACAACCAAAAAGATCTGAACTAAACCTAGACAAAGCTTTAGGGGGACAACCAACTAGAATCAGCTACTCGTTGAAGATTACAATAAAGCCGATTGGAAACAACAGGGTTTAGCTGATGGAAAGGTGTATCGATTTCCTAGGTGATCGATGAAAGCATCGATTATTTTGGTAGAAGGATGATTCCTAAAACAGTTGTGTTCTATTTGAGATGTGCTTAAGGATTATGCTGGGTAACTAGGTGTGGTTGTATCGACTCGATTACGTCAGCACAATTATTGAGTGACGCACAGCCGATGGGAGTGTGGTTGAGGATACATGACCGATAGATATAGATAGTCGATCTCTCAGTCGATAAATCGACTGATAGAAGTGTGTGGATATGGATGGGGAAATTAGGGATCGATCGGCCGTGTTTGACCGATATGGAAAAGCAATCAAAATCGGCTTGGGTCGGCCGATGGCAAAAACCCTAAGATCGTGTGTGTTTCTCCGATACATCGACTCTGTGCAGTCGATACAGAACAGATCAAAAGAATTGTATCGGCAGTAGCCGATACTAGAAAGGTAACAACTATATCAGCTAATCGGTCGACGATAGAAGTATCGACTGACAGCTGTTACACAGAAACATCCTAGACTCAAGGAAAGTGGATGCTTAGCGGCTGAATTGATAGCCAACGCTGAAGCATAGCCGCAGAGATGTTTTGGCTAAGCAGTAGACACACAAGAACTAACGGGGATCCTTATACGACAAGGAACTTAAAGAAACAGCAATCGGGACGGGGACAATATCTTGATGGCAGGGTTATGAGCACTCATATGAAAGGTTTAACGAAACATCACATATTTCTATTTAAGATCTATATTCTATGGCTTACTTTTCAGTTATAACACAAGCATACAATATAGAGCACAACAAAATATTCATTCCCTAGCATTTGACCTAGACCACACATCAAAGACCTCAACTCAAGATCATAACATAAAAATTGTAGAGTTTGACTTAGGGTTTCAAACAAGACTGATTTTACACTTTTATGAACTTCTTATGAAAATCCATGAAATGTAGAAGTTCATCGATTTGAAATAACGAAAGTTATGGAAATTTTACAGAAAACACCCTAGAACTATCTAAAACGTAGCAATCAAGTCCCTTGTCCGGGAAAACAAATAATAGGGAGTTAACGGCGATATTTCGGCAAATGAATCGCCGGCATTAAAAAGATCTAGCAAAACAGGGCAAACCTTGGGTAGCCTTGGTTATGAAGGGGAACACGTGGAACGTGAATTCTCGCGGTGAACAGGATCGGCGAAGAGAAAAGCTCGACGATGACGAGATCCCGTGGATGACGAAGGAGTTCGTCGGGAATTGTAGTGGTTAGAGAATGGCCGAAGAAATCCCGATAAACCACCGATACACAGGATCAAATAAGGTTACCTCACACGAAGGTGAGTCCAGAGATACAATCACCATCACATTTTACATTACAGAGAAAATTACGTTACAAGGGTTCCAAAAGAGGTACGAAGATTTAAAATTCAGAGAAAAGATTACAAACTGTTAAAACTATAGTTTTTAGCAGCGGAAAACATATGCGATGATTACAACACGTCATTAAGACGGATGTCATGCTAAGCCCGAGCACGACATCGCTCGATATCACCAGTGCTGGCCGGGGACGGATCCCATTCCTCGGACCAATCTTCTGGAAAAGCACAGGGCCATGACAAGGAAAGGGTAGGGTCTTCAAAGGCTTTACCTGAAAAACATAAAGCTAGCAAGGCTGAGTATACTAATACTCAGCAAGGCTTACCCGGGATTGGGTATACTTTAGCCCATAACTAGACTCATGAAGGCTTATAATAGCTCTGGGTTTAGTTTCAGCTGAAAAGCAACTAAGAGTAGATCTTTAATTTCAACTTTTAGCTTTCAGATTCTAGTTGATTATCCATTCTAGGTAAGCACCTGTAACTACTCAAGCATGGTAAAATCTTTGATCAAGCATCATCTTTGATAATCATAAGATTGCTCTTATTACTCAATGTGACAAAGGAATTAAGCAGTCTCAATCATCGTGAGAGGCGGACGATTCGAATCGAATTTAACCTTGCAAGGTAAACCTAACACACACGCTTGGAACACCACAGGGTCGTTCCGAAGCAACCGTTTGCCTTTCATTCCGACTCATGGATCAGATCCACCACAAGCGACTGCAGGTCATACGCACTTCCAAAGTGCAGGACGTACGTCTGTAGCGCGACTACAAAACCCGTACTCCTGGTTGCCCAGCAACACGTATGCCTACACGTCGAACATAAGTAACCAAAAGAAGCAAGACGAGTGGTGGGAGGTATGTCCACTACTCGGGCCGATTGGCTACTAGGCTTACCGCTTACCATATTTCGCGGCATGTGGTTAGTACTTTCAAACGCTTAACCCCGATCACCACACGCTGCGACCTTATCAGTAATTTTAACAACACAGACGGGGTATCACCTCAATCATGATACCTCACAAACTCCCGTCCGTCATCCTTATAGTGATAACAGGAATGTAAGCATTACAATTCCTATATCGCGCGAGTGACAGGAAATCACCCGACTTCTACCGGTCCTATTAGCATAGCAGCTAGTCGGACTCAAGTACTAGTATCCATCACATTGGTTCCTAGGAGAATGCAACTAGGGTTTCAAGCAATTCCTAAGAACTTAATGCATAGAATACGTAAATAGATATAGGTTGCAGTGTAATAAAAATAGTGGGTTATGTCCGGGGCTTGCCTTTACTGGTGGGGCTGAAGTTAGAAATGTTAACATCTTTCAAACTTTGGTTCGGGGCTTCAGATATTCCCTTGGTGACATTTACTTGATCTTCAGGAACATCCTCCGTAGACTTTAGGGAGATCTTGTAGATACCGTTGCCGAAGTAGTCGTATCTACATGTAATGCGACATCACATTCAAATATGCACACAAAACTATCTTACTTCACAATAAAGTTGCAATCTAACACTCATTTAACACATTATTCACATAACAACCAAAAAGATCTGAACTAAACCTAGACAAAGCTTTAGGGGGACAACCAACTAGAATCAGCTACTCGTTGAAGATTACAATAAAGCCGATTGGAAACAACAGGGTTTAGCTGATGGAAAGGTGTATCGATTTCCTAGGTGATCGATGAAAGCATCGATTATTTTGGTAGAAGGATGATTCCTAAAACAGTTGTGTTCTATTTGAGATGTGCTTAAGGATTATGCTGGGTAACTAGGTGTGGTTGTATCGACTCGATTACGTCAGCACAATTATTGAGTGACGCACAGCCGATGGGAGTGTGGTTGAGGATACATGACCGATAGATATAGATAGCCGATCTCTCAATCGATAAATCGGCTGATAGAGGTGTGTGGATAAGGATGGGAAAACTAAAGATTGATCGGCCGTGTTTGACCGATATGGAAAAGCAACCAAAATCGGCTTGGGTCGGCTGATGGCAAGAACCCTAAGATTGTGTGTATACCTTTGATACATCGACTCTGTGCAGTCGATGTAGGATAGATAAAAGAATTGTATCGACTGTAGCCGATACTAGAAAGGTAACAATCGTATCAGCTAACTAGCCGATAGTAGAAGCATATCACAAGAAATATATCGGCTGACAGCTGTTACGCAGAAATATTCTAAACTCAAAGGAAACGAATGTTTAGCGGTTGAACTGATAGTCGACGTTGAAGCATAGCCGTAGAGGTGTATAAGCTAAGCAACAAAAGTACATAAACTAACAGGGATCCTTTTACGAAAAGGATCTTAAGGAAACGGCAATCAAAACAAGGATAACGTCTTAACGGTAAGGATATGAGCACTTCGTGGGAAAGGATTAACTAGATATCGCATATCTCCACTTATGACATAACTTCTATAGCTTACGCTTTAGCTATAATACAAGCATACAATATAAAGCACAATAAAACATTCATTCCCTAACATTTGACCTAGACCACACATCAAAGATCTCAACTCAAGATCATAACATAAAACTTGTAGAGTTTGACTTAGGGTTTCAAACGAAACTGATTTTACATTTTTATGAACTTCCTATGAAAATCTATGAAATATAGAAGTTCATCGATTTGAAATAAAGAAAGTTCTGGAAATCTTACAGAAAACACCCTAGAACTTTTTAAAATATAGCAATCAAGTCCCTAGTCGGGGAAAACAGATAACAGGATGTTAACGACGATATCCCGGCAAAGGAATCGCTGGCATTAAGAAGATTCAGTAGGTTAGGGCAAACCTTGAGGTAGCCTTGGTTATGAAGAAGAATACGCGGAAAGTAAATTCCCGCGGTGAATAGGATTGGCGAAGAGAAAAGCTCGACGATAACGAGATCCCGTGGATGACGAAGGGGCTTGCCGAGCATGGTTGCCGTGGGTGGAAGATAGCCGAAGGAATAGTCTCCGTGGTGACTCGTGGTCTTGCTCAGTGATCGACGAGGAAAAGGAATTGCTGGGTGTCGTGGACTCCTGGGACGAGACGACAGAGCCGGATTGGTTCGCTATGCCAAATCCTCCGCGAACCTCAAGGTCCTCTTGTTCACGGGTTAAGCCTTCACTGCCCATGCGCGTGTGCCGCTGAGACATGGTCGGCACACCCGCACAGTTGCTCCTTTCGAATTCGCCACGCTATAACCATTTCTCCGCCTTCGCGAGGACCGTGGTTCACTTGCCTTAGGGTCGTGCCTTTCGTTGTCCTCTCCTCAACGGCCTCCGATCGATGCGTTGTACATCTCCGCAGTTGGCATCACTTCTCTCGCGGCCAGCATTTCGTCGAACACCTTAATTGCATCTTCGATACGGCCACTTCTGCACCACCAAAGATCACCGTGGCGTAGTCAGGGTCGACGCCACCATGTTCCCGCTTCTCGCGCAGAAATCCCGCTACGCACCGCCGGTCCTGGCGCAGGGGCTCGGCGTCGCCCACGTTCCGCTCCGGCACCGCTCGCGAACCGTTCCAGTCCTGCGCTTGCCCACTCACGCGTGCCTGTTCGCGCTGCTGTTACTCCACCCATGCGCCTAGGCTGCTTCGCTCCAGCACTTCAATGCACTTGGACAAAGTAAGACTTGTGGCAGCCGCATTGCTCTGCCGGCTGACCTGAACCATGATCTCGGTATCGTTGAGGCAAGTAGCAGAAACAATGGGAGTTACAATCTCGCTCGTGTTCTGAACTCCTGGTTTGCAGTTGGCGTTCGTTAGCTCCTTCTTTCTCCTCTCCAGGTTGTCCACCTGCTTCTGCACTGCGTCGCTCCCACGCACTCCCGCTCGGTCCACCTGCGCGACATCAGCCTCGGGCCCGCCTGCAGGGCTGCAGCCGCACCGCTGGCCTGCCGTCCGCGCGCCCCGCTAGAGCTGCACCACCGCTTGGGCCCGCCGTTCCCTGCGCCTCTGCAGCTCCAGCTCGCCTACGCCTGGCCGCGCCCGCGCGTCGCACGCTGCGCCGAGCCGTCGCCTGCCCGCCTGGAGCTGCCGCTAGCCTGCCTGCCGCTCTGCTCCCGCGGCCCGCGCTGCGCCGCGTAGCGCCCGCGCGCCCCCAAGCTCCTGCCGTCGCTCGCTCTCCGGTGCTCCGCTCGCCACTCGGACCCCCCTTGCTCTGGCGCTGCTGCTTACTGCTCCCGCCCCGCTTGCTCTTGGGCCCATCTCCCGCGATGCCCGCGCGTGCGCCGCCAGGACCCGGCCTCGCCGCACACGCCCGCGCCCAGGCCGCCCGAGCCTGCCCACGGCCTCAGGCCTCGCGCCGGCCTCCGTCTGCCCAAGCCGCCGGCTCGCTTGCTCTGCCTGCTGTGTGTGGAAGTAAACGGAGAGAGAGAGAGAAAACAGTGGGGATAGGATGGAACCAGAACATGTGCCGCCGGTGGAGATAAAAGAACAGAAGGGAAGCGTCAGGATAAAGAAGAGAAGAGGAGAAGAACAGATGGACTTTCTCAAGGACCTAAATGCAAATACAGAAAACTGCAGGGGCCTGACTGTAAAACAAAATTTCCGGTAGATTTAAAATCCGAATGAAGAAATGCCCAAAACGAAAGTTGGAGAGTTTTTCAAACTCTACAACATTGCTTTAGGGCCCAAGTTCAAAAACTCAAAATTTACATTTTTACACGTAAACTTTTGAACAAAAGTCGGATTTGAATTGCTTTTGTCCCAAAAGCGTAATTTTATAAAATTCAGGACCTAAATGCAAGCATTTGTAACACGTCATTATGACGGGATAGACTCGTCATAATGGTTGGATAGACATGTCATGATGACTTGCACTTTTTACACTTTAGTCCTAAGTAATTTGAAAGTTACTTTTGTAAATCAAACATTTGCATAAAAGGACTTGTACTTTTATAACGACCACGGGCTCCAAAACGGCCAAAGTTATCACCACCATGATCATCATATGCACCACGGCGACCATAAGGATCACCTCCATGTTCAGCACTATAATTTGAAAATGTTTCAGCATCAAGATCAGGAGGATGCCCAACAGGAACACGTTGTGCATGACCAAAACCAGCAGCAAATCCTCGGCCACGGCCACCTGCAAAGTTATCAAAACCAGCAGCGAATCCTCGGCCACGACCACCACCACCGCCACCGGCATGTTGATCATCATCCTCAATGTGTTCATCATCATGAGGTGGATGCTCCCCATGTTGCTGCTGTAGTGATCGTTGAAGCACTTGCATCCCTTGCATCAATTGTTGCATTTGTGCACGCACTTCCTGAATTTCTTGTGCAGACACAGTGTGAGAAGGGGAATCTTCATTTCCTGCCATGTTAGTAACAAAGAGAGTAATAGGACAAAATATATGTGGAATCACTCCCTCACCACTTACAAAACAAGTTCTTTCTCTCCCTGAAAAGAGCAAGAACCGGGGCTGCAATTTGTAGTGGAAGAGTGATTGTAACAGCAACGATGGTGCAACAACTCACGGCGCGTTTTAAGTGGAGCTTGGTGGGGTAATATGTAAGTGGAATGCGCTGATAAATGTAGTTATGCAAAACCGAATAATAATCCAAGAACACAAGTCTAAGTTGCTGAATATAAAGGAAAAGATGCACAAAGAAAGGAACACGATGTAGGAAGTGGATAGATGAACACCAATTGCACCAAACGAAACTTGTTGCTGCCCAAACCCCTTTTTGGTGTGCTGAACACAATTCTCTTTTATTTCTTTTCTTTCCTTTTTTTTTGAACAAGAACTCGTTGTTTTCAATCCTTCTTTTGACCAATATACATCTTTTCTTTTAAGATTTGTGACAACACAGCAAAACTTTCAACTGAGGGGCGCACAAGGATCAACCAAGATGGATGGTGCAGCACAAAAACAAGAAACTCGGAAGGGGAATATGTGGCGGGTAGAAAACAAGGGTGGGACGGGTGGGTATTTTTTTGTTATATATATGCAGCAAGCAAAGATGATCAGATCAAGGATGGGATGGAACAAAGATAACAGCTAGAACAATGAGGGGAAAAAAAATTCAGCAACTAGACAAATCTTAAAGGATTAAAACTCGATAAAGCAAACTACAAAATCAGTAGCACGTATGAATTTGGGCTGTAGGTTTTCTTTTTGGCTATTAGTGGACAGTAGGTATATAAAATCTATCCTACCAGAAACAAGAACAATCCTACTGAGGAAACGGAGGCTGTGATACCAGATGATATGCTCACGTCTAGGCAGCACGTGTAGCAATTTGTTGTGGCCCGATCTTCTCGTAGGATCTGCGAACTTGATAAATTGTCGCTGCGTGACCTGGTGAAGAGGCAGCGCACCGCGAGGCTGTCCACGCGACGAACTACCGAGACAATCACCCTTCCACGTAACAATGTAACAGCCCACGCAATCACGCCCTATAGACGTGAAGGCACGAACTGGGTGAACCGCAGTTCGGCGTTCTACAACTCCCTCAGGAATCGAAAGAACAAATGTTGCAAGCCTCTCAAGACTCACGCATAAACAAAACTCCACGAGTTTGTGTATTCTGAATTCAATAAAATAAGATCTGACTTTTCATTGTCTAGTACAAGATATATATAGAGATAGGGGCATTCAGCTTTGAGTAAATGGCTGCATGCGCATGCTCTAGTGGATTTCGTGGCTGGTTCGCGCGTCTTTTCAGCTTCTGGCAGCAGTTACTAAAATGAGCATAACTCCTTATTAGGATATCCAAATAATGAACCGTTTGATGGACTGGAAAGTAGACTTGAAGACGCTTCCATACACTTATTGAACACCGTCTAACTCCTTGTATTCTGTCCGCAGTGATGCTTGGAATTCGTACCATGTGTCAGTCATCTAGCTTCTGGTTGCATTCCCATGCTAAGGTGATGAACCTCCATTTTATTCATGCACACCATAGGCTTCTTGGTTCAGATGTCCAGAGGCTTGAATCCATCTTGATCCCATGCTGGTTCATACACTCCATCATTCCTAAGGACATTGAAACAAGAACTCAAAAGCATAGGCTCATTCAACATAGACTGATTATTAAACATAAGGTTAGCGTTCACCTGAGAATGAATTTCCTTCTGCAATTGTTTAGCTCTACTCCTTGTAATTAGACCAGCTATATCAAGTGGAGTTTCATTTGAAGATGAGTGAATGCTAGGCATGTCCTCATTAGTTATCAAAAATTCCGACGCGACTTTGTTTAGCGAACTTGTGCGTTAATGGCACCAGCTCGCCCAGTTTTGCATCAACTTTTGTGGAGTAACGAAACGGTCCGAAATGCCACAAAACATGAGTTTTGGGTCCAATGGAGTGGATCGGCTGCGTTCGTTGCGAAAAATTCCGACATTACTTTTTTTAGCGAATTTGTGCGATAATGGCACCAGTTCGGCCAGTTTGGCATCCACTTTCGTGGAGTAACGAAACGGTCCTAAACGCCCCAAAACATGAGTTTTGGGTCGAATGGACTGGATCGGGTGCGTTCGTTGCGAAAAATCCCGTCGCGACTTCGTTTAGCGAACTTGCGCGATAATGACACCAGTTCGACCAGTTTTGCATCGACTTTTGTGCAGTAATGAAACGGTCCGAAACGCCCTAAAACATCAACTTGCATCAACTTTTGTGCAGTAACGAAACGGTCCGACGCAACTTTTTTTAGCGAATTTGTGCGATAATGGCACTAGTTCGGCAAGTTTTGCATCAACTTTCGTGCAGTAACGAAATGGTCCGAAATACCCCTAAAACATGAGTTTTGCTCAAATGGAGTGGATCCGGTGCGTTCGTTGCAAATAATTCCGACACGACGTTGTTTAGCGAACTTGTGCGATACTGGTACCAGTTCGCACTATTTTGCACCGACTTTTGTGCAGTAACGAAACGGTCCGAAACGCCCCGAAACATGTGTTTTGGGTCCAATGGAGTGGATCGGGTGCGTTCGTTGCGAAACATTCCGACGCCACATTGTTTACCGAACTTGAGCGATAATGGCACCAGTTTGACCAGTTTTGCATCGACTTTCGTGCAATAACGAAACAGTCCGAAACACCGTAAAACATGACTTTTGGGTCCAATGGAGTGGATCGGGTGCGTTAGTTTCGAAAAATTCTGACGCGACTTGTTTAGCGAACTTTTGTGTTAATGGCACTAGTTCGGCAAGTTTTGCATCAACTTTCGTGCAATAACGAAATGGTCCGAAATACCACTAAAACATAAGTTTTGGCTCAAATGGAGTGGATCACGTGCGTTCGTTGCAAAAAATTCCGACGCGACGTTGTTTCGCGAACTTGTGCGATAATGGTACCAGTTCGGCCTATTTTGCATCGACTTTTGTGCAGTTACGAAACGGTTCGAAACGCCCCGAAACATGTATTTTGGGTCCATTAGAGTGGATCGGGTCCTTCGTTGCGAAACATTTCGATGCGACTTCGTTTAGCGAATTTGTGCGATATTGGCACCAGTTTGGCCAGTTTTGCATCGACTTTCGTGGTGTAACGAAACGGTCCAAAACGCTCCAAAACTTTTGTTTTGGGTCCAATGGAGTGGATCGGGTGCGTTCGTTGCGAAACATTCCGACGTGACTTTGTTTAGTGAACTTTTGCGTTAATGGAGCCAGTTCAGCCAGTTTTGCATCAACTTTTGTGTAGTAACGAAACGGTCCGAAACGCCCAGAAAACATGAGTTCTGGCTCAAATGGAGTGGATCGGGTGCGTTCGTTGCGAAAATTTCCGACGCGACGTTGTTTACCGAACTTGAGCGATAATGGCACCAGTTCGACCAGTTTTGCATCGACTTTCGTGCAGTAACGAAACTGTCCGAAATGCCATTAAACATGAGTTTTGGGTCCATTAGAGTGGATCGGGTCCGTTCATTACGAAACATTTTGACGCGACTTCGTTCAGCGAACTTGTGCGTTAATGGCGCGAGTTCAGCCAATTTTGCTGCGACTTTCGTGCGGTAACGAAACGGTCCGAAACGACCCAAAACATGAGTTTTGCGTCCAATGGACTGGATCGGGTGCATTCGTTGTGAAAAATTTCGACGCGACTTTATTTAGCGAACTTGTACGTTAATGGCACCAGTTCGGTCAGTTTTGCATCAAGTTTCGTGCAGTAACGAAACAGTCCGAAACGCCCCAAAACATGAGTTTAGGCTGAAATGGAGTGGATCGGGTGCGTTCTTTGCGAAAAAATCCGACGCGACTGAGTTTAGCGAACTTGTGTGTTAATGGCGTGAATTCGGCAAGTTTTGCATCGACTTTCGTGCAGTAACGAAACGGTCTGAAAGGCCTCAAAATATGAGTTTTGGGTCCAATGGAGTGGATTGGGTGCGTTCGTTACCAAAAATTCCGATGCGACTTTGTTTAGTGAACTTGTGCGTTAATGGCACCAGCTCGCCCAGTTTTGCATCGACTTTTGTGGAGTAACGAAACGGTCCGAAACGCCCCAAAACATGAGTTTTGGGTCCAATGGAGTGGATCAGCTGCGTTCGTTGTAAAAAATTCCGACGTGACTTTTTTAACGAATTTGTGCGATAATGGCACCAGTTCGGCCAGTTTTGCATCGACTTTCGTGGAGTAACGAAACGGTCCTAAACGCCCCAAAACATGAGTTTTGGGTCCAATGGAGTGGATCGGGTGCGTTCGTTGTGAAAAATTCCGTCGCGACTTCGTTTAGCGAACTTGTGCGATAATGAGACCACTTCGACCAGTTTTGCATCGACTTTCGTGCAGTAACAAAACGGTCCGAAACGCCCCAAAACATGAGTTTAAGCTGAAATGGAGTGGATCGTGTGCGTTCGTTGCGAAAAAATCCAACACGACTGTGTTTAGCGAACTTGTGTGTTAATGGCGCGAGTTCGGCAAGTTTTGCATCGATTTTCATGCAGTAACGAAACGGTCTGAAACGCCCCAAAACATAAGTTTTTGGATCCAATGGAGTGGATTGGGTGCGTTCGATGCGTAAAATTCCGGCGCGACTTTGTTTAGCGAACTTGTGCGTTAATGGCACCAGCTCGGCCAGTTTTGCATCGACTTTTGTGGAGTAATGAAACGGTCCGAAACGCCCCAAAACATGAGTTTTAGGTCCCATGGAGTGGATCGGTTGCGTTCGTTGCGAAAAATTCCGACGTGACTTTTTTTAGCGAATTTATGCGATAATGGCACCAGTTCGGCCAGTTTTGCATCGACTTTCGTGGAGTAACAAAACGGTCCTAAACGCCCCAAAACATGAGTTTTGGTTCCAATGGAGTGGGTCGTGTGCGTTCTACGTGAAAATTCTGTCGCGACTTCGTTTAGCGAACCTGTGCGATAACGACACCAATTCGACCAGTTTTGCATCGACTTTCGTGCAGTAATGAAACGGTCCGAAACGCCCTAAAACATGAGTTTTTGGCGTCCAATAGAGTGGATTGGGTACGTTTCTTGCAAAAAATTCCGACACGACTTTGTTTAGCGAACTTGTGCGTTAGTGTCACCAGTTCGCCCATTTTTGCATCGACTTTCGTGCAGTAACGAAACTATCCGAAACGCTCCAAAACATGAGTTCTGGGTCCAATGTTGTGGATCGGGTGCGTTCGTTGCCAAAAATTCCGACGCGACTTTGTTTAGCGAACTTGTGCGTTAATGGCACCAGCTCGCCCAGTTTTGCATCGACTTTTGTGGAGTAACGAAACGGTCCGAAACGCCCCAAAACATGAGTTTTGGGTCAAATGGAGTGGATCGGCTGCGTTCGTTGCGAAAAATTCCGAGGTCACTTTTTTTAGCGAATTTGTGCGATAATGGCACCAGTTCGGCCAGTTTTGCATCGACTTTAGTTGAGTAACGAAACGGTACTAAACGCACGAAAACATGACTTTTGGGTCCAATGGAGTGGATCGGGTGCGTTCGTTGCGAAAAATTCCATCGCGACTTCGTTTAGCGAATTTGTGCAATAATGACACCAGTTCGACCAGTTTTGCATCGACTTTGGTGCAGTAACAAAACGGTCCAAAACGACCCAAAACATGAGTTTAGGCTGAAATAGAGTGGATCGGGTGCGTTCGTTGCGAAAAAAATCCGACGCGACTGGGTTTAGCGAACTTGTGTGTTAATGGCGCGAGTTCAGCAAGTTTTGCATTGACTTTCGTACAGCAACGAAACGGTCTGAAAGGTCCCAAAACATGAGTTTTGGGTCCAATGGAGTGCATCGGGTGCGTTCGTTGCCAAAATTTCCGACGCAACTTTGTTTAGCGAACTTGTGCGTTAATGGCACCAGCTCGCCCAGTTTTGCATCGACTTTTGTGGAGTAACGAAACGGTCCAAAACGCCTCAAAACATGAGTTTTAGGTCCCATGGAGTGGATCGGCTGCGTTCGTTGCGAAAAATTTCGACGTGACTTTTTTTAGCGAGTTTATGCGATAATGGCACCAGTTCGGCCAGTTTTGCATCGACTTTCGTGGAGTAACGAAACGGTCCTAAACGCCCCAAAACATGAGTTTTGGTTTCAATGGAGTGGATCGGGTGCGTTCGTTGTGAAAAATTTCGACGCGACTTTATTTAGCGAACTTGTACGTTAATGGCACCAGTTCGGTCAGTTTTGCATCAAGTTTCGTGCAGTAACGAAACGGTCCGAAACGCCCCAAAACATGAGTTTAGGCTGAAATGGAGTGGATCGGGTGCGTTCTTTGCGAAAAAATCCGACGCGACTGAGTTTAGCGAACTTGTGTGTTAATGGCGTGAATTCGGCAAGTTTTGCATCGATTTTCGTGCAGTAACGAAACGGTCTGAAAGGCCTCAAAATATGAGTTTTGGGTCCAATGGAGTGGATTGGGTGCGTTCGTTACCAAAAATTCCGATGCGACTTTGTTTAGTGAACTTGTGCGTTCATGGCACCAGCTCGCCCAGTTTTGCATCGACTTTTGTGGAGTAACGAAACGGTCCGAAACGCCCCAAAACATGAGTTTTGGGTCCAATGGAGTGGATCGGCTGCGTTCGTTGTAAAAAATTCCGACGTGACTTTTTTAACGAATTTGTGCGATAATGGCACCAGTTCGGCCAGTTTTGCATCGACTTTCGTGGAGTAACGAAACGGTCCTAAACGCCCCAAAACATGAGTTTTGGGTCCAATGGAGTGGATCGGGTGCGTTCGTTGTGAAAAATTCCGTCGCGACTTCGTTTAGCGAACTTGTGCGATAATGAGACCACTTCGACCAGTTTTGCATCGACTTTCGTGCAGTAACAAAACGGTCCGAAACGCCCCAAAACATGAGTTTAAGCTGAAATGGAGTGGATCGTGTGCGTTCGTTGCGAAAAAATCCAACACGACTGTGTTTAGCGAACTTGTGTGTTAATGGCGCGAGTTCGGCAAGTTTTGCATCGATTTTCATGCAGTAACGAAACGGTCTGAAACGCCCCAAAACATAAGTTTTTGGATCCAATGGAGTGGATTGGGTGCGTTCGATGCGTAAAATTCCGGCGCGACTTTGTTTAGCGAACTTGTGCGTTAATGGCACCAGCTCGGCCAGTTTTGCATCGACTTTTGTGGAGTAATGAAACGGTCCGAAACGCCCCAAAACATGAGTTTTAGGTCCCATGGAGTGGATCGGTTGCGTTCGTTGCGAAAAATTCCGACGTGACTTTTTTTAGCGAATTTATGCGATAATGGCACCAGTTCGGCCAGTTTTGCATCGACTTTCGTGGAGTAACAAAACGGTCCTAAACGCCCCAAAACATGAGTTTTGGTTCCAATGGAGTGGGTCGTGTGCGTTCTACGTGAAAATTCTGTCGCGACTTCGTTTAGCGAACCTGTGCGATAACGACACCAATTCGACCAGTTTTGCATCGACTTTCGTGCAGTAATGAAACGGTCCGAAACGCCCTAAAACATAAGTTTTTGGCGTCCAATAGAGTGGATTGGGTACGTTTCTTGCAAAAAATTCCGACACGACTTTGTTTAGCGAACTTGTGCGTTAGTGTCACCAGTTCGCCCATTTTTGCATCGACTTTCGTGCAGTAACGAAACTATCCGAAACGCTCCAAAACATGAGTTCTGGGTCCAATGTTGTGGATCGGGTGCGTTCGTTGCCAAAAATTCCGACGCGACTTTGTTTAGCGAACTTGTGCGTTAATGGCACCAGCTCGCCCAGTTTTGCATCGACTTTTGTGGAGTAACGAAACGGTCCGAAACGCCCCAAAACATGAGTTTTGGGTCAAATGGAGTGGATCGGCTGCGTTCGTTGCGAAAAATTCCGAGGTCACTTTTTTTAGCGAATTTGTGCGATAATGGCACCAGTTCGGCCAGTTCTGCATCGACTTTAGTTGAGTAACGAAACGGTACTAAACGCACGAAAACATGACTTTTGGGTCCAATGGAGTGGATCGGGTGCGTTCGTTGCGAAAAATTCCATCGCGACTTCGTTTAGCGAATTTGTGCAATAATGACACCAGTTTGACCAGTTTTGCATCGACTTTGGTGCAGTAACAAAACGGTCCAAAACGACCCAAAACATGAGTTTAGGCTGAAATAGAGTGGATCGGGTGCGTTCGTTGCGAAAAAAATCCGACGCGACTGGGTTTAGCGAACTTGTGTGTTAATGGCGCGAGTTCAGCAAGTTTTGCATTGACTTTCGTACAGCAACGAAACGGTCTGAAAGGTCCCAAAACATGAGTTTTGGGTCCAATGGAGTGCATCGGGTGCGTTCGTTGCCAAAATTTCCGACGCAACTTTGTTTAGCGAACTTGTGCGTTAATGGCACCAGCTCGCCCAGTTTTGCATCGACTTTTGTGGAGTAACGAAACGGTCCAAAACGCCTCAAAACATGAGTTTTAGGTCCCATGGAGTGGATCGGCTGCGTTCGTTGCGAAAAATTTCGACGTGACTTTTTTTAGCGAGTTTATGCGATAATGGCACCAGTTCGGCCAGTTTTGCATCGACTTTCGTGGAGTAACGAAACGGTCCTAAACGCCCCAAAACATGAGTTTTGGTTTCAATGGAGTGGATCGGGTGCGTTCGTCGCGAAAAATTCCGTCGCGACTTCGTTTAGCGAACCTGTGCCATAATGACACCACTTCGACCAGTTTTGCATCGACTTTCGTGCAGTAACGAAATGGTCCGAAATGTCCTAAAACATGAGTTTGGGGTCCAATAGAGTGGATTGGGTGCGTTCGTTGCAAAAAATTCCGACACGACTTTGTTTAGTGAACTTGTGCGTTAATGTCACCAGTACGCCCATTTTTGCATCGACTTTCGTGGAGTAACGAAACGATCCGAAACGCCCCAAAACATGAGTTTTGGATCCAATGGAGTGGATCAGGTGCGTTCGTTGCGAAGAATTCCGACGTGACTTTCTTTAGCGAGCTTTTGCATTAAGGGCACCAGTTCGGCCACTTTTGCATCGACTTTCGTGCAGTAACGAAACGGTCGGAAACGCCCCAAAACATGAGTTTTGGATCCAATGGAGTGGATCGTGTGCGTTCGTTGTGAAAAATTCCGACACGACTTTGTTTAGCGAACTTCTGCATTAATGGCATTAGTTCGGCCAGTTTTGGATCAAGTTTCGTGCAGTAACGAAACGGTCCGAAACGCCCCAAAACATGAGTTTTGGGTTCAATGGAGTGGATCGGATGCGTTCGTTGCGAAAAATTCGGACGCCACTTTCTTTACCGAACTTGTGCGATAATGGCGCCAGTTCGACTAGTTTTGCATCAACTTTCGTGCAGTAAATAAACGGTCTGAAACACCCTAAAACAAGAGGTTTGGGTCCAATGGAGTGGATCGGGTGCGTTCATTGCGAAAAATTCCAACGCAACTTGTTTAGCGAACTTTTGCTGTAATGGCACTAGTTCGGCAAGTTTTGCATCAACTTTCGTGCAGTAATGAAATGGTCTAAAATACCCCTAAAGCATGAGTTTTGGCTCAAATGGAGTGCATCGGGTGCGTTCGTTGCGAAAAATTCCGACGCGACGTTGTGTGGCGAACTTGTGCGATAATGGTACCAGTTCGGCCTATTTTTGCATCGACTTTTGTGCATTAATAAAACGGTCCGGAATGCCCCGAAATATGAGTTTTGGGTCCATTAGTGTGAGTCGGGTCCGTTCATTGCAAAATGCCCCGAAACATGAGTTTTGGGTCCAATGGAGTGGATCGGGTGCGTTCGTAGCGAAAAATTCTGATGAGACGATCTTTAGCGAACTTGTGCCATAATGGCACCAGTTCGGCCAGTTTTGCATCGACTTTTGTGCAGTAACGAAACGGTCTAAAACGCCCCAAAACATGATGATGAGGACATCGCCACTAACGATACATCCACACCTACACCAGTATCTACTTCAACAACACCTCTTGGACCTATTACTCGCGCTCGTGCTCGTCGGCTTACCCATCAAGTAAGTTCACTCTTAAGCTCAGGTTCATCATATTTAGAGAATGGAGACACGTGCACTCTTGTTTTACTCAGGAACCATGGATTGGATCAAAAGGGAAGAGGCATCGCGCAGGCTGGATTCGGACTGCAGGACAGACACGACTTGTAACAGCCGCCACGACTTCATCCGGACTCCGTTTTGGTCGGTCAAGTACTTTCTGGAAAGCTTATCAAATCTACTTTCCAACGGATCCGGAATCACCTCAATATCTATTCGGAATCAACCGCAATCCTAGATTTACTACAGAGTCCTTTTCAGCCACGGTGCTGCGTCACCCTAATTTGGCCCAACGGGCCGTGTATCAAGTAGAGTCCAAGACGGATGAGTCCTAGGGTTGGAATACGACCCCATGAAAGGATCGATGGACCAAGAGGGGGGGTGAATTGGGCCTTTTTCAATTTCTAAAGCAAGATAAAGCAACCTTAACCTATGCAAAACTAGAAAGGCTCCAATTCAACAACCGGATAACTAAAAGACCTACACAAGCTAGATAAGATAAAAAGAGATAAAGCCTAGCAAGGTAGATCTAACTAGTGATTCCTAAATCAAGCACATGAATGAATTGCATGAAAGATAATGCTTGAATAAGTAAAGTGGACAAGGGACAACCGGATTTTTTCCCGTGGTATCGATGTGTTGGCACACACCCCTAATCCACGTTGTGACACTCACAAAGAGTATTGTCACCTCCCAAGTCACCAAGACGAGGGCGCTCACTAAGAGTCTCCGTTCACCATCCCGGTGTGGTGGAGATCAAGCCACGTACAAATCTCTTCTCCGGGCTTACACAATCCTTGGCAAGCTCCGCGAGAATCACCTCGATCACCAAGATCGCCTAGGTGATGCCAATCACCAAGAGTAACAAGCTAAGGCCTTCACTTGAGCAAGAACCAATCACCAAGAATGGATGCACACAAGCTTCTCTCTACTCAAGTCCTTAATCTTGCTTCTTGAATGATTGTATGAACAAGTGTATGAAATGTTGAAGCTCAAGGTGACTCTTGACTAAAGTATGTATGTTTGGGTGTTTCCTGGTGTCAAGAGTAGTAGAATGACCCATTGGAGGGGTATATATGGGCAGCTCACACGAATAGAGCCGTTGGAGAAAAAGCTGCCAGAAAACTGCGCAGCGCCGGTTAATCCGACGTCCCTCCAATAGTCATCGTCGGTTTAACCGGTGAATGTAAACTCCACTTCTGAAAAACTAGCCGTTACTGTTTGGAAAGATTAACCGACGTGACATCGGTTTAACCGGTGAGTGTAGCCATCCACTGATCAACTGAAACACCAAGTCTCTGGACAACTGCACCGACGTCCAATTTCAAATATCATCAGTTTAACCGGTGAGTGTAGCTGTCCGCTAATCAACTGAAAAACAAAGTCTCTGGACAACTGCACCAACGACCTTTTTCAAATATCATCGGTTGAACCGGTGAATTGACTTGTCAAACTCTGCTGACCTTGTTTAACCGACGTATAGAAGAGTTGAAGCGTCGGTTAAACCGGTGAATAGGATTTTTCTGATTTTGCCTTTTCTGACTTGAGTCTTGAATGAAATCCAAATATTTCTTGAGATATAAGTTGAGAACCACTTATTTGAGCTTCTAGAAACTTGAGTGACCATTGTGTGCATCCATTTTCAAATGACCATGTCCATGCTCAAGTTACTAAGCCTAAACCCCTCTTAATAGTGCGATCACTACAAAACTATAAAACCTATACTAACCTAAGTGTCCTTCTCAACCTTATGACACTTAGGACTAGAAAGATCCTTAGTCTTGACATATTATTGAGTTGAATGCCTAGATCGCCTTTTTGAATAATGAAAATTAGGGGCCTCTTTTGACATATAACCAAATGAGCGATAATGATCTAAAAATCTGCACAAACTCATTAGTCACAATAATGGTTGTCATTAATCACCGAAACATACCTTAAGGGCCTAGATGCTTACAATCTCCCCCTTTTTGGTGATTGATGACAACACAGACATAAATAACGAGAGAGCGAGAAAGATATGGCAAGAATAAACACAAGCAAACTCGAAAGAAAAGAACCAAAGAGACCAATGGCTCAAACGAAATCCATAGATATGTCTCAAAAGCTCAGCATGCTCAAATGACAAATGTACATATCCATGAACTAAAATCAAATATAATACAATATATAATACAATAAGAAACAACAAAGTCCTGATCACGAGCTCTCTCTAATGCTACCCTCCCCCTGACTCCCTCTCCCCCTTTGGCATCAAAGCCCAAAAAGGAGCGATCTAAGGATCCAGCTGACGAGGTACTGCAAGAAAGCGATCTGGGTCATCGTCGTCGTCGTCGTCGGACGGTGGATCCTCGGAGACTGAAGGTAGCTGCTGATCTGAAGTGCCTGCTGGAGCTGAGCTGACCGGAGGAGTAGCTGTCGTGGAGGCTCGTGTGCTGGCGCTGCCTGGAGGAAGGTCCGTCGAAGTAGTAGCCGGCTCAGCAGAGGATGTGTCAACATCTGAAGTAGTGAGTGCTGATGCTGCCGGCTGTGACGACTGCTGAACCAAAGAGACCTCTCCTCCTCCCCCTGAAGGTAGTGTCTGTGGAACGACGGGGAGGCCGGCAGACTGCACTGCAGAGGGTGACTCCTGGAAGAGTGAGGTCGCAGGCAGAGGAGAGAAGAGGGGACGACTCGCAGACCCAAGCAGTGCTGACAATGAGAACATGATCTCTGGGGTCGCGGAAGAAGCTGGAGCAGTGGAGGCTGGAGCTGGTGTAACTGCAAGTGGTGGTGCTCCAGCACTCTGAAGGCCTGACAGTCCTGGCTGCTGTGGGGCGAGTCCGGTGTGAGAGTATAGCTGTGAGATCATCCCGAACATCGCCATCATGCCCTGCTGCATCTGCTGAAACTGAGCGTCTGTCCTCTGAGATACTCTGTCAATGAGGCCGACAAAACGCTCCTCTGTAGCAGCTCGCTCTCGGGCGGCCTCTCTCTGTATCTCTGCAAGCTGGGCCTCGTGGGCTCTCCTAGCCTCCTCCTGAGCGCGACGGTCCTCTCTCTGCTGTGTGACCAGCTGCTGCAGAAGTGCGGTGAGCTCAGACGGCTGAGACACCTGTGACTCTGAGACAGTAGTAGCAGCAGCTGTCACTGGAGCTGGCTCTCCGGAACCTCCTGCCTCGTGATCATGACTCGCAGGAGCAGGTGCAGGAAAGTACTCCTCGTCCTCGGAGGAGTCTGACTCTAGGTCTGACCAATGAATCTCATCATCTCCTCCGGGAAGCTGTGCCTCTGCGGCCAGCAGTGCCTCGTCCTCCTGGGCAACACGGGCCTGAACCTCAGGGGACAGCCGTGCCATGGCAGCACGATCTGCCTGTCTCCCTCTCCTCCTGTCTGAGGGTGCAGTCGGTCGGTAAACTGGAAACCAGGGGACCTCGTCCTGCCGGTATACTGCACTGACTGGTGACTCAGCTGGCACAATCATAGAGCAGATAAAACTGATCCAGTGAGCATATGGAAACTGACGCACGACCCCCATCCCATCAGTGATGACATCCTCAAACTCAGCCAAGATAAAATCAACTATGTCAAATGGCTCATGAGTGAGTATGTGAAGAAGTAGCAGCTGCTGCAGACCTGTGAACCCCTCTGGGTAGCCACTCCTCGGGAGCAAAGTCCTCCGGAGTGCCATGTGAACAGCGTATGCCTCTGGGGTCAGCAGGCTCGGTACTCTGGCGTAAGAAGCCGGGAAGGGCTGGCGGAAGCACTGTGAGATTGCCTCGTGAGAAGGTGCAATTCCGCCAATCATGGCTCTGCGCGGTGGATCTGCATCACCATATACCATCTCGTGCAGGGAGACGTCAACCAAATCAACTCCTAGAATCCCTGCAAGTGTCGCTCTGGACAAACCAAATACCTGCCCTCCAAGCATGAAGTGAACAGCTCTGCGCTCTGGGGCTATCCAAGCTGTGGCATAGAACACCCTGACCCAATCCTCGATATATCTGTTCCTCTCAATCGAGAGCAACCTGGGAAGACCCCTGAAGTGATCAAAGTGCTCCCTGACATCGGCTCCCCCTGCAGCTGTCCTCAGTGAAACCCAGTCTAGTACTCTGTGAGGAAAAATCCTGTGGCCCCGCCTCTGATAGGTCTCGTAGAAGCTGGCCTGAAGGAGTGTCCAGAATCTACGATCGACCCTGCTGTCTCGTGTCACCGGGAACCACTCCTCCTCCTGTACACTCCACCTGAGCCTCTTGACCTTCGCCGCATTGGCCTTGGTCAAGTTCTGGAGCAGCACACCTGGCTCCAGACGCACGACAGTGTCCATGCGGAACACTGCGCGCTCGGCCGCTAGGGCCTCGGCTCGACGAGCTGCTGCTGCTGCTGCTGTGGACCTGCGAGGCTCCTGTGGCTGGTGACCTCCTCACGTCCTCGGTCCGGTGCGACGCTCGGTCGCTGGTGAAGTCTCCTCTGCGGGGGACGTCTGCCGGGTGCGGCCAGAACGTCGTAGAGCTGGTGACTGCTGTGTATCCTGCCCCTGAGACTGCTCAGACTGCTCTGTCTCTGAATCTGAATCGGACTCTGCCACTGAAGGTGACTGCTCTGACTCTGCTGCTGCTGCTGTGGCTGTGGCTCTGGTGGCCCTGGCACCTCGGACTCTGCCCATCCCTCTGCCTCTGCCTCTGCCCCTGGCTGGCGAATCTCTGATCGCGAACGGACGAGCACGGCCTGACGCCTGCTCCTCGGCGGCCTTAGCCACCATCTCGGCCCTCTCGGCCTCTCTCGCTGCGCGAGTCCGCTTGCGAGCGGGCTCCTCGACCACTATCTCCTTACCCTTTCTCTTGTCACGACCCATCACGACAACCGACAGAAACAAGGAATGCGGCGGCGCGGTGTGAATGCGGCGAGCGAAAGGGAGCGCGGCGTGAATGCGCGAGAGCGGTGCAATGTGCGTGTGCAGTGGCTCGGTGGAGGTGCAATGTGATGGCACGGTGGAGCGTGGGCGGCGTGGGCGCAGGCGGCGACGTGGGAGGTGGTGGCGGCGGCGCCGGGGCTGCGCAGGGGCGCAGTGCAGGAAGTGTACGGGCGGCAGCGGCGACGCGGTGGAGAGCGGGCGTGTACGGGCGGTGCTGCAACGGCGGCAATGCGCGCGGGAATGCGCGAGAATGCTCGGGCGGCGATGAGCAGAGCGGTGGTGCAAGGCGGCAAGAGGGCGACGGACGGCGCGGAGGATGTGCAAGTGGCGGCTGACGGCGGCAGATGGCGGCGGACGGCGGCGCACGGACAGCGAGCGGGCGGCGGAGGTGTGTAGGAGACGGCGAAGGCGAGCGGTCGAGCGGAAATCGAAAGCGCGTGAGGGGATGCAAGCGGGCAAGAGAGTAATATGACATGTGGACCCCGCAGTTTTTCTTATCGCCGGTTGATCCGACGCTTAGGTTTTGAACATCGGTTGATTGCGTCGGTGCAGTTTACCAGGGACTCTGCCAAATCTGCATCTGTACACCGGTTGAACCGATGATTGCACAAATGAACTCGTCGGTTGAACGATGCAAATAACAGTTGATTTTCTGGTTAAATTTGTGATCTGTTCATCGGTTGATCCGATGCTGCGAACTTTGTATACACCGGTTGAACGCCTGAAATGACTGAGCTGAAACTGACACTTAGTAACGCCGGTTAAACCGATGGGTATAGATCCATTGAACGTCGGTTTAACCGGTGAACCCGAAAACCCTCTCTCAGCTCACTTTTCTATGCTAAGTCCAATGAACTTATAAGATTCAACTAAACTCAAGTTAATGGACTTGCATAGGCGACTTTACCCCTCAAAGTAAATAGGATAGCTTAATAACTTAAATAGTTTTTCTTTTCAAAATCAAGGATAAGTCGCAAGAGAGACAAAGCACCAAATTAAAATGTATGAGCCATGTCATAGGAATATTGAAGGTGGAAAGCTTCAAACTCACCATGACATTGCTCATTAGGCAATAACGCACCTAACACTTTACTCTTTTCACTTCTCATGAATTAAGATCTTGCACGTAAAACAAGTCTTATTTTCATCAAGTGATCTCCTTTGTGACCCTTACGCATGCAATGATAATGCAAACAACAACCACATGCGAAGGAAAGTTAAACATGAAGTGCACAACTATATGTCAAGCAAATGCATGGCGAGAATTTAAAATCTACTTGTCAAGTTTGATCCCACGGAAAGCTTCATCATGACGAGCCTTTCTACAAGCCTAGAGGAAAAACAAGTGGACCACCACCTCTAGCTAAACCCTTGCTCATCACTATCTTACCATGGTTAGACAAGTGTCCTATATGTATGCATTTTTCTATATGACATGGCAACTTACATGACGTTTGCCGCATCTAACACATTTAGCTCATTTCTTAGCCTAACAAAGGTACTCTCGTCTAAAGGTTTTGTGAAAATATCTGCCAATTGCTCCTCGGATCTCACACCTTGAAGGGAAATGTCCCCCTTGGCTTCGTGATCACGCAAGAAGTGATGGCGAATATCAATGTGCTTTGTGCGAGAGTGTTGAACCGGATTCTTGGCAATTTTTACGGCACTTTCATTGTCACAAAGGAGTGGTATTCTTCCTAGTTTCACACCAAAGTCCAAAAGGGTTTGCTTCATATATAGAATTTGGGCACAACATGCACTGGCTGCTATATATTCCGCTTCCGCGGTGGACAAAGCCACGGAATTTTGCTTCTTACTCGACCAAGAAACTAGAGAACGCCCAAGCAAGTGGCAACCCCCGGAGGTACTCTTGCGATCGACACGGCTTCCGGCAAAATCCGAATCCGAGTATCCCAAGAGATCTAAGCTAGCGCCTTTGGGGTACCACAAGCCTATGCTAGGGGTGTGCTTGAGATACCGAAGGATCCTATTCACAGCCGAAAGATGTGATTCCTTAGGGTTAGCTTGAAAACGGGCAAACAAGCACACACTAAACATTATATCGGGCCTAGATGCGGTAAGGTAAAGCAAAAACCCTATTATAGAACGATAGAGAGATTGATCAACAGGTTTACCGTCCACATCCAAGTCGAGATGCCCATTTGTAGCCATAGGAGTCTTAATTGGCTTGCATTCATCCATCTTGAACTTCTTCAAGATATCTCTAGTATATTTTTCTTGATAGATGAATGTTCCTTCTTTCATTTGTTTGACTTGAAAACCAAGGAAGAAAGTCAATTCGCCAATCATGGACATCTCGAATTCCCTAGACATCATGGTAGCAAACTCATGGCTTAGTAAATCATTAGTTGAGCCAAAGATAATATCGTCAACATAAATTTGACAAATGAAAAGATCCCCGTTGACGTCTTTTGTGAACAAAGTGGTGTCCACCCTCCCGATCTTGAAACCTTGCATGATTAGGAAGTCACGAAGCCTCTCATACCAAGCCCTTGGAGCTTGTTTGAGTCCATAGAGTGCCTTGTGCAACCTATAAACATGGTTAGGATTCCTCGGATCTTCAAACCCGGGAGGTTGCTCAACATAAACAAGTTCGTTAATAAAGCCATTTAAGAAGGCACTTTTCACATCCATTTGATATAACTTAATATTATGATGTGAAGAGTAAGCAAGAAGAATGCGGATAGCTTCAAGTCTTGCGACCGGAGCAAAAGTTTCACCAAAATCCAAACCTTCGACTTGAGAAAACCCTTTTGCCACAAGTCTTGCTTTGTTGCGTACCACCACCCCATGTTCATCTTGCTTGTTTCGAAAGACCCACTTTGTGCCGATAATGTTCTTGTCTTTCGGAGGAGCTTCGAGGACCCATACTTCATTGCGGGTGAAATTGTTCAACTCTTCTTGCATGGCCATCACCCAATCCGAGTCCTCAAGTGCTTCCTCTATGCTAGTGGGTTCAATACAAGAAACAAACGAGTGATGTTCGCAAAATGAAGCATACTTAGAGCGAGTTCTTACCCCTTTGGAAGGACTACCAATGATTTGACCGATTGGGTGATCCTTGGAGATGCGACCATGCTTTACTAACGGTATTTGCGTGGATGCTTGTTGGGGTGGATCATGAGTGACTTGTGCTTGTGGTGGAACATTTTGCTCTTCTTGTTCTTGGATTTGGAGTGTTGGCGTTGACACATTTTCTTGAGGTAGTGGATCAACTTTATCTTGAACTTCATTCACTTGGGGTGCCGTGGAGGTGTTTGGCAAAGATGAGGAAGTTCCTCCCCCTTGATCATTGTCTTCATGCACCTCTTCCGGCTTGATATCCCCAATGGACATTTTCTTTAAGCCTTCTTCAATCTCTTCATCCCCTACATTTTCATAGCCAACAACCTCCTCTTGGGAGCCATTAGATTCATCAAACTCCACATCACATGTTTCTTCAACTAACCCGGAGGTTTGATTGAATACTCTATATGCTTTGGAGTTTGATGCATAACCAAGAAAGAAACCTTCATCACATCTACTTTCAAACTTACCGAGCCTTTTCTTCTTATAAATGAAGCATTTGCAACCAAAGACTCGAAAGTATGATATATTTGGTTTCCTCCCGGTGATGAGTTCATATGGAGTTTTCTTGAGGAGTCGGTGAGGATACACTCGGTTGGATGCATGACACGCCGTGTTGATTGCTTCCGCCCAAAACTTCTCGGACGTGCCATAATCATCCAACATTGCTCTTGCTAGGGTGATGAGTGTCTTGTTCTTTCTTTCCACCACACCATTTTGTTGAGGCGTGTAGGTGGCGGAAAACTCATGTTTGACTCCTTCTTCATCGCACCATTCTTCAATCTTCATATTTTTGAACTCGGTGCCGTTGTCACTCCGGATCTTCACGATTGGGGAATTGTATTCCCTTTGAGCTTTTCTTGCAAATGACTTGAAGATTTCCGGAGTTTCACCCTTATCGCCTAGAAACATGACCCAAGTGTAACGTGAAAAATCATCAACGATTACTAGGCAATAGAGGTTACCACCAATGCTCTTGTATGAAGTTGGACCAAAGAGATCCATGTGTAGTAGCTCGAGCGGCTTGGAGGTAGACAACATCGTCTTGATAGGATGATGAGTTGCAACTTGCTTCCCGGCTTGACATGCTTTGCATAGCTTGTTCTTGTCAAAAGTGACGTCCTTTATGCCGGTGATCATCCCTTTCTTGTGGGCTTTCTTGAGGTTGCTCATGCCAATGTGAGCAATTCTTCTATGCCAAAGCCACCCAAGAGACGACTTAGTGAAGAGGCAAGTCATGGTGCTTGTTTGCTTTGAAGAGAAATCCACCAAATAGATATTGCCATGCCTAAACCCCGTGAATACCAAAGACTTGTCTTTTTCATGAGTCACTACAACACTATTCTTGTCAAAGGCACACGTTAGTCCAAGATCACATAATTGTGCAATAGAAATAAGATTAAAACTAAGTGCTTCTACAAACAAAACATTTGAAATGGATAAATCTTTTGAAATTGCAATTCTACCCAAACCTAAGACTTTCCCCTTTGAGTTATCACCATAGGTGACATGTTCATGATCGCCGGGGTCTTCAAGAGAGGTGAACATGCTATCATTGCCGGTCATGTGTTGAGAGCAACCGCTATCAAGTACCCAATGTTTTCCACCGGCTTTGTAGTTCACCTACACACATGAGAATTTATTTTTGAGTTTTCGGAACCCAAACAAACTTTGGGCCTTGCACATGTGTGACAAGAGCTTTTGGGACCCAAAGTTGCTTGGGGAGCTTCTTCTTCGACTTCTTAGCAATTTTGCCAATGAACTTGGCCTTCACCTTGCCCTTCACTTTACTCAAGAGAAAATGATTATTTTGGAACACTGATGAGTAATTCTTAGGTAATTTAGGAAGAGGACGTGATGGTAAAGTGCACTCCCTAGTGTGGTGCCCGGTGACTTGGCAATGTGAGCCCACTTCCTTGATGAAGCTTGTCTTGATCTCCGGAGAAGGAGTTGTAGCCATGTTTGGCTCCGGAAATGAACCAAGACCTCTCTTACCATAGTCACGGGCATTGTTAAAGAGAATCTCCTTGTGGATGTATTCTCCTCTTGAGAGTTTCCCCACACTACTCTTGAGGCTTGCCACTTGATCCATCAATTCCTTTTCCCTAGAAGAAGCAAGCTTGGGCACAACATTAGTGGCATATGCATCAATGAGTAGGTCATCACATGAGGTAGAAGCATTGACCTTTTCATGAACAACTTTCTCAAGAGTTGGGTCAATTACTTCATAAGCAAATTCAAGTTCTTGATACTTGTGAGCCAACTCCCTATGCTCTTGTTTGAGCTTTTTGTGGCTCTCTTCAACTTGCTTAGCAAGTACAAGTGACTCATTGTGCTTTTTGAGCAAGTCATTGTACTTACTAAGTAAGTCGGAGTGGGCAAGCTCTAACTTGGCATGAGTGCTCTCAAGAATTTTGACTTTGCCCTTTTCCCTCTTGATGACGGATGTATACTCATTGATGAGGTTAGTAAATTCATTTGGATCAAGCTCTTCATCACTATCATCTTCACTATCTACCTCACATACCTTGGTGTTACCTTTTGCCATGAGGCACATAGGAGGCGGAGGTAGAGATGGTTCTTCATTGGTGAGGGCGATGGTGACAATGTCTTCTTCATCACTTGAGTCTTCGCTTGATGAGACATCGGTCACCCACTCTTGTTTCTCCACCAAGAAACTTTTCTTGGTGTGCCCTTTCTTCTTTGGGAAGAGCTTGGTCTTCTTGTCATGGGTCTTCTTCTTCCCAAATCTCTTGTTTTTGTTTTTCCTCTCCTCTTCTTCATCATCGCTTGAATCATGGCGATGCTTACTCTTGTTGTCCTTGCTTCTTTTGTCCGGCTTGGGGCAATTTGGACGGATGTGTCCTTTTTCGCCACAATTGTAGCAAATCTTGTTCTTGACATCCATTGGCCGGAACATTCCCTTCTTGGAGTCAAAGTTGAAGCCCTTCTTATTGATCTTCTCATTTAAGCGTGTGAACTTTCTCATCATGAGAGCAAGTTCTCCATCATCTTCAACATCGGATGAGCTCTCATGATGATCATCTTCTTCATTGCTTGAGCTTGAGTCTTGTTTGACCATCTTGAGCTTGCGGGATTTGTTTGTCTTGGTCTTTAGAGCAATTGACTTGCTTGATGTTGGCTCTTCGGACATACCAAGAATGCTCATTTCATGAGCGCGAATTTCGCCCACAAGTTCTCCTACTTCCATTGTGGCGAGATCCTCCTTTTAAAGCATAGCATTGATAATGTTATACTTGGGCTTCGGGAGGAGCATGAGGATCTTGCGATTGATGGATGCACTGTCAATTTTGGATATTTCAAGTGCATTAATGTCCTTGACAATGACATTCAAGCGAGAATACATATCATTGCAATTTTCATGAGCTAGCATTTTGAAGGAATCATACTTAGCTCTAAACAAGTGATATTTTTGCTCACGAACTTTGGTGGAACCTTCATGAATCTCAATGAGCTCCTTCCAAATATCACTTGCTAGGTCCATGCCATTTACTCTAGCAAAGACCTCCTCACTAATAGCTTCAAAAATTGCATTTCTAGCTCTAGCATTCCATTTTAATTGGTCGGGGGTGGGATCTCCGGTGAACCCGACTTTAGTTGCCAACCATACTTCGGGGGCAATTGCATCAAGGTATGCGGCCATGCGAACTTTCCAATAGGCAAAGTTCTTGCCCTCGAAGTGAGGCGGCGAACCACCCATCTTGGCCATAGCTCTAGGCGGTGAAGCCTAATGATCCAAATGAGCAACGTGGCTCTGATACCAATTGAAAGGATCGATGGACCAAGAGGGGGGGTGAATTGGGCCTTTTTCAATTTCTAAAGCAAGATAAAGCAACCTTAATGGTGTGCATGAATAAAATGGAGGTTCATCACCTTAGCATGGGAATGCAACCAGAAGCTAGATGACTGACACATGGTACGAATTCCAAGCATCACTGCGGACAGAATACAAGGAGTTAGACGGTGTTCAATAAGTGGATGGAAGCGTCTTCAAGTCTACTTTCCAGTCCATCAAACGGTTCATTATTTGGATATCCTAATAAGGAGTTATGCTCATTTTAGTAACTGCTGCCAGAAGCTGAAAAGACGCGCGAACCAGCCACGAAATCCACTAGAGCATGTGCATGCAGCCATTTACTCAAAGCTGAACGCCTCTATCTCTATATATATCTTGTACTAGACAATGAAAAGTCAGATCTTATTTTATTGAATTCAGAATACACAAACTCGTGGAGTTTTGTTTATGCGTGAGTCTTGAGAGGCTTGCAACATTTGTTCTTTCGATTCCTGAGGGAGTTGTAGAACGCCGAACTGCGGTTCACCCAGTTCGTGCCTTCACGTCTATAGGGCGTGATTGCGTGGGCTGTTACGTTGTTACGTGGAAGGGTGATTGTCTCGGTAGTTCGTCGCGTGGACAGCCTCGCGGTGCGCTGCCTCTTCACCAGGTCATGCAGCGACAATTTATCAAGTTCGCAGATCCTACGAGAAGATCGGGCCACAACAAATTGCTACACGTGCTGCCTAGACGTGAGCATATCACTTAACCTATGCAAAACTAGAAAGGCTCCAATTCAACAACCGGATAACTAAAAGACCTACACAAGCTAGATAAGATAAAAAGAGATAAAGCCTAGCAAGGTAGATCTAACTAGTGATTCCTAAATCAAGCACATGAATGAATTGCATGAAAGATAATGCTTGAATAAGTATAGTGGACAAGGGACAACCGGATTTTTTTCCCGTGGTATCGATGTGTTGGCACACACCCCTAATCCATGTTGTGACACTCACAAAGAGTATTGTCACCTCCCAAGTCACCAAGACGAGGGCGCTCACTAAGAGTCTCCGTTCACCATCCCGGTGTGGTGGAGATCAAGCCACGTACAAATCTCTTCTCCGGGCTTACACAATCCTTGGCAAGCTCCGCGAGAATCACCTCGATCACCAAGATCGCCTAGGTGATGCCAATCACCAAGAGTAACAAGCTAAGGCCTTCACTTGAGCAAGAACCAATCACCAAGAATGGATGCACACAAGCTTCTCTCTACTCAAGTCCTTAATCTTGCTTCTTGAATGATTGTATGAACAAGTGTATGAAATGTTGAAGCTCAAGGTGGCTCTTGACTAAAGTATGTATGTTTGGGTGTTTCCTGGTGTCAAGAGTAGTAGAATGACCCATTGGAGGGGTATATATGGGCAGCTCACACGAATAGAGCCGTTGGAGAAAAAGCTGCCAGAAAACTGCGCAGCGCCGGTTAATCCGACGTCCCTCCAATAGTCATCGTCGGTTTAACCGGTGAATGTAAACTCCACTTCTGAAAAACTAGCCGTTACTGTTTGGAAAGATTAACCGACGTGACATCGGTTTAACCGGTGAGTGTAGCCATCCACTGATCAACTGAAACACCAAGTCTCTGGACAACTGCACCGACGTCCAATTTCAAATATCATCAGTTTAACCGGTGAGTGTAGCTGTCCGCTAATCAACTGAAAAACAAAGTCTCTGGACAACTGCACCAACGACCTTTTTCAAATATCATCGGTTGAACCGGTGAATTGACTTGTCAAACTCTGCTGACCTTGTTTAACCGACGTATAGAAGAGTTGAAGCGTCGGTTAAACCGGTGAATAGGATTTTTCTGATTTTGCCTTTTCTGACTTGAGTCTTGAATGAAATCCAAATATTTCTTGAGATATAAGTTGAGAACCACTTATTTGAGCTTCTAGAAACTTGAGTGACCATTGTGTGCATCCATTTTCAAATGACCATGTCCATGCTCAAGTTACTAAGCCTAAACCCCTCTTAATAGTGCGATCACTACAAAACTATAAAACCTATACTAACCTAAGTGTCCTTCTCAACCTTATGACACTTAGGACTAGAAAGATCCTTAGTCTTGACATATTATTGAGTTGAATGCCTAGATCGCCTTTTTGAATAATGAAAATTAGGGGCCTCTTTTGACATATAACCAAATGAGCGATAATGATCTAAAAATCTGCACAAACTCATTAGTCACAATAATGGTTGTCATTAATCACCGAAACATACCTTAAGGGCCTAGATGCTTACACCCCAGCACCCTTGTGGTCGTTCTCCCACTTCTTTATAACCTTTAGCCGCCGTCAAGAACACTCGGGTTTGTTAGATGCAAGTTTAGCTTTTGCTACTTCCTTGTAGACGCGCGTGCTGATCCAGCCGCCCGTCCACTTGTTTTCGGAACCCCTCCATAATTGAGATTCGGTTTGAGACCTTCAATTACATCTCGTAATTTTCAGTACTTGTTCTACTTGTTCTTGCTAGTTCTTCTATTGCTTGCAGGACAAGTGCCCTAGTGGCCGGGTGTCGCGCTCCACAAGATCGCGGCAACCAAAGGAGGTGGTGTATCGGTTGCTAAGGTGCAGCATCCTTGGAAGGCTGTAGTCGGGCCGTGAACGTCGTCTCCTCTATCAATCGAGTTATTCCACGCCTCTCATCGAAAGATCAGGAACAAACCCTAACGGGTTCACATCAGTTGGTAATCAGAGCAAGGTTGTTCGGTGAGAGACTTCCAATCCTTCGCTATTTTTATTTTCCTACAGTCCAGAAAAAGCCAAAAATAGTAGAATTGTTTTTCCCCCACCGCAATCCTATAGACCCTTTTGAGCCTTTACTGGTACTGCTTAGTTAGGGCTTGTTGAGTTTTCGGTTGCATCGGTTGTGTCGAGTTGCTGGTCTTAGTTGTAGTCCTTTAGAGTTTCGAGTTCTTGTCACGTTTGGTCACGTACGTTACCTTTTTCATCACTGTTTTAGCCAAATCAGAAACCACTTTGGTTGTCAAGTTCGACTTGGAATCGGTTAAGCGCGTGTTGGCCGAGACCGATTTGAATTCGGGTAGCCTATTCATCTTGTGGTTGCCGAATCTGAGTGCCTCTTTGTTATCAAGTCTGAGTTGAATTCGGTGCTGGTTGCATCTGAGTCCGAACTGTGCACCAGAAGCAATAACACTTCACACATATATTTAAGTCTCGGCCTACTCCAGATAGAGAGAGAGCGAGAGAGTATCTTTTAATTACCTGTATACCCCTACTCTTTCTGGAAAAAGCGTGTGTGGTGACTTGCTCACTTGTACTCCTTTGTTCATAGCATCTATTTTTGAGCTTCCCCTGAAAAAAAGAAAAAAAAGAAAAAAAAGAAGAAAAAAAGGATCATTGTTAAAAAAAAAAAGAAAAAAAGAAGCAAGGGGCTAATTCATTGTGTTTGTTTTTCCCTTCTGTTCGGAGTGGTGCTTTGTGACTTCCTTTGTGTCCAGGTTGAGAGTGAGCGCCTTGCTGTAGCTACACCCTATTAGCTGTAGGGATTTTACTACTTCACTTGTTTTCTTGTTGTCCTTGTCTTTCTCACCATGGCAGGCTCCGAGGAGGAGGATCATAGCTTGCATCAGTCTCCACGTACCAGGGGCATCATACAACATTTTGAAAGGCAAGTGCAGCGGCACACAGAGGGACTTGATAATGATATGCAGGTGACGAATGACAAGATTGGACAATTGGAGGCTACGCAGATTGCCACCAACACCAAGCTTACGGGCCTGGAGACAGCGGTCGGCAATATTGACAAGAGTCTCGCTGCTCTTTTGCGGCGTTTTGATGAGCTCCATGCGAAGACCAACGAACAGCGTGATGATTGGGCGGATGAATATATTGCTGATACTGAACAGGATGAACAAGACGCTCGCCATCGCCGCCGGCTACGCACTAATCGTAGAGGTATGGGTGGTTTTCACCACCGTGAGGTACGCAACAATGATGATGCTTTCAGCAAGATTAAATTTAAGATACCTCCTTTTGATGGTACATATGACCCTGATGCATACATTACTTGGGAAATTGCTGCTGATCAAAAGTTTGCATGCCATGATTTTCCTGAGAATGCACGTGTTAGGGCTGCTACTAGTGAGTTCACTGATTTTGCTTCTGTTTGGTGGATAGAACATGGCAAGAAAAATGCTGATGACATGCCACAAACTTGGGATGCTTTGAAACGGGTCATGCGGGCTAGATTCGTTCCTTCTTACTATGCACGTGATCTGTTACATAAGTTACAACAATTGAGGCAGGGCACTAGAACTGTAGAAGAATATCATCAGGAATTGCAAATGGGAATGCTACGTTGTAATTTAGTGGAGGGTGAGGAACCTGCTATGGCTAGATTTTTGGGCGGGTTAAATAGAGAAATTCAGGACATTCTTGCGTATAAAGATTATACTAACGTAACCCATTTGTTCCATCTTGCTTGTAAAGCTGAAAGGGAGGTACAGGGATGACGTACTAGTGCTAGGTCTAATGTTTCTGCAGGTAAATCTACATCATGGCAGCCACGCACGACTACTTCTATGAGCGGACGTGCACCTCTACCAGCTCCTTCACCGAGTCGTACAGCAGCGTCTTCTCCATCCAGCGACAAGCCACGCGCTCCTCCCATCACTTCAGCAACCAAGGCTATCCAGAAACCAGCCGCTAGTGCTTCCTCGGTTGCATCCACGGGTAGAACAAGGGATGTCCAGTGTCATCGGTGCAAGGGCTTTGGGCACGTGCAGCGTGACTGTCCTACCAAGCGCGTTTTGGTGGTCAAAGATGATGGTGCGTATTCCTCTGCTAGTGATTTTGATGACGATACACTTGCGTTGTTTGCTGCTGACCATGCAGGTAATGAGGGACCACCAGACGAACATATTGATGCAGGGGCAGCCGAACACTACGAGAGTCTCATTGTGCAGCGTGTGCTTAGTGCACAAATGGAGAAG
This sequence comes from Panicum hallii, assembly GCF_002211085.1. NCBI lineage: Eukaryota > Viridiplantae > Streptophyta > Magnoliopsida > Poales > Poaceae > Panicum > Panicum hallii. The sequence continues at coordinate 43,009 of NW_020356201.1, read as the reverse complement.
GCGGAGCAAAATCAGCGACACACGCTGTTTCAAACTAAGTGTGTCATTAAAGAGCGTTCTTGTCGTATGATTATTGATGGAGGTAGTTGCAACAATTTGGCTAGCAGCGAACTGGTGGAGAAGCTTGCACTCAGCACCAAACCACACCCACACCCGTATCACATTCAATGGCTAAACAATAGTGGTAAGGCTAAGGTAACGAGGCTGGTGCGCATTAATTTTGCAATCGGAGCATATCATGATGTGGTTGAGTGCGATGTTGTGCCTATGCAAGCTTGCCATATTCTGCTCGGTAGGCCTTGGCAATTTGATACGGATTGTGTGCATTATGGTAGATCAAATCAGTTTTCGCTCTTGCACCATGATAAGAAAATTGTGTTGCTTCCTATGTCTCCTGAAGCTATTGTGCGTGATGATACTGCTAGAGCTGCCAAAGCTAAAAGTGAGACCAATAAAATTGTCAAGTCGGTTGCTAATAAGCAAGATGAGATACGCTTGAAAGGGACTTGCTTGCTTGCTACTAAATCTGATATTAATGACTTGATTGCTACCACTTCTGTTGCCTATGCTTTGGTGTGCAAAGATACTTTGATTTCCATTCATGATATGCAGCACTCTTTGCCCCCTGCTATCGCTAACGTTTTGCAGGAGTATTCTGATGTGTTTCCAAGTGAAATACCAGCGGGGCTGCCACCAATACGAGGGATTGAGCACCAAATTGATCTGATTCCAGGTGCATCGCTGCCCAACCGTGCGCCGTACAGGACCAATCCGGAAGAAACGAAAGAGATTCAGCGACAAGTGCAAGAACTACTCGACAAAGGTTATGTACGTGAGTCCCTTAGTCCTTGTGCTGTTCCGGTTATTTTAGTCCCCAAGAAAGATGGAACTTGGCGTATGTGTCATGCAAACCCGTTAGGGTTTGTTCCCAATCTTTCGGTGAGAGGGGATAGATAACTCGATTGGTGGATGGAGACGACGTTCACGGCCCGACTACAGCCTTCCAAGGATGCTGCGCCTTAGCAACCGATACACCACCTCCAATGGCTACTGCAATCTTGTGGAGCGCAACACCCGGCCACTAGGGCACTCGTCCTGCAAGCAATCGAAGAACAAGCAAGAACAAGTAGAACAAGCAACTCAATTGCAAATATGGAGATAAGAACCAATCTAAAATCACAAAGGGGGATTCTGAATCGAGTAGAACGGATGGTCTAGCCGACACATGCGTCTACAAGCAAGTAGCAATGGCTAAACTTTCAACAAAACAAAAACCCAATCTGTTCGTGGTGGCTATGGAGGTATATGAGAGGGTAGAGGATGACCAGGACGTGGTGGAGGTCATCCCTAAACCCTAGGATGCGCCCCTATTGGGCCCCAATTGATACACGCCCCATCAGGCCAAAATCAGGTGACGCAGCACCGTGGATAGAAAAAGTCTTTATAGTAAATCAACAATTGTGGCCGCCTCGGAGAAGATATGGACATGAGTTCGGATCCATATGAAAGTAGACTTTATAAGCTTTCCGTGAAGTCCAAGAACTCCCCAATTGGAGTCCGTATGAAGTCGTGGCAGCCGTTACAACTTGGTTCTGTCCTCCAGTCCGAATCCAATATCCAAAACGTGTTGGATTTGGACTCTTCCTTTCCTTGCACCAAAAGTGACGTGGTGGCCTGGTGGAGAACATTGGGAAGACTTGGGCTTGGTCCCCAATCTATTTCTTTGGTACTCCATATTTTCCATGTAATTTCCACACATGGCTTTATCCAGTCAAGTAATTCTGAAAACGAGAATGCACAGAAATCATCATGCAGCATTAATTGTTCAAATGTATCAAATTTAATCTTGATATGGAGTTGATTCACCTTTGGACAAGAAGGCACTAATATGGTCGTATCCATGCTAGTGATGTCCTCATCATTCTCCCCTTCTTGGCTGCAAACCGTCCTCGGTTTGGCGTTACGAGTGTTGTTCAGTAATGGAGTCTTTTTAAGTTCTTTCAAATATAATCCTGAAACTTCCAATAAAATACAAGGCAGCAAGATTTGCTCCCCTTCTTGAAAATTGACCTGCAACATGTTATCAATAGCAAAGAAACTCGATATGGTATAAGTAGTTTCAATGCAAGTCATTTGCTGATCGCTTTGAGGCACTCTTAAAGGAGGTTTCAAATCTAAATAAATATACACCCGACGCACCATGTACTCTCCACGAGTGTTATATTTTCCAATTCCATAGAATGAACAATGATCAAAACATGGCAAAATGCAATTCTGAAATAATTTCTTCTCTAAACAATCTAGATTGCAAAGAATATCAAACTCAATGTAACCCAAAGTATTCAAACATGATATGAGTTTCAGCTCTTCGTTCTCATTACTAACGCAACGAACATGAGGAAAAGCAACATGTTCATCATTCAAATCAGATTGCACATGTCCATGTACTAGTTGTGTGGTAGATTTGAGTGAAGTATGATCAAACAACTCCTCTTTATCACAAGGATCAACAAACAAATCACCATGTAACAAAGGCAAATCAGCAATGATTTCCACTATTTGATGTTCTCTAGTAGCATGATAAGTGGACAATTGCATTTGATCTTGATGGCACTCACCTCTAGTATCTGAAACACTCCATACATTACCTATATGAGCCTCCTTAGGAAAGGATGGCAGAAGAAGCTTGTCTTCTTGATTATCCATTGATGCACATGGCAGCTCATCTCCCGAGTTGGAGATGGGCCCAATTTCCTGCAAATTGTTAAAACCATACACAGGAACAAAAGGAATCTCCTCTGCTGAAAGCACTTCTTCATTGCAAGTATGCAAGGCTAACAAAATCTCATTTTCAGCAGTGCAAGCTAATTTTAACAATTGAGTCAAGGAAGTGTATGTTTCATGAACAAGAATATCATAGATTTCTTTGTTCAGCCCTCTCAAAAATCTATTTTCAATAGCATCTTCGCATTCTATCAAACCACATTGCAACATGAGAATCTGGAGATCTAAGTAGTATGTTTCAACGGTGTTACTACCTTGTTTCAAACTTTGTAGCTTAGCAAGCAAATGATTAGCATAATATTCAGGAACAAAGTACTCTCTCAAAATAGTTTTCAACGCATTCCATGTTTTAGGTACCTTATCATGTCTACACAAGCGTTTCCAAACAGCCAAAGCATAATCAATAAGAACTCCACCAGCAGCTAGAATTTTTTGCTCTTCTGACAAATCGTGTTTGCGAAATTCTAAATGTACTGCTAGTTCCCATTTAACATATCCTTTAGGATCAAACTTACCATCATATAGCGGCAAGTGTTGAATGACATCCTGAATCTGAAGGTGTAGTTCCGTTAGCTCAAAAATCACCGTATCACCTGCCATGATTAGTAGAAAACAAGAAACACAAAAATAATATGTATCCTCCTGTCAACTAATAGGATGTGTTGGTTGTAAAACTCTCAAACTCAACTTGTATAAAACAAGCTCTTACAAGTTCTTACCAAGCCAAAACAGGACAGGCAACCAACAAGTCAAGCACCTGGAAAGAAGTGTATCGGTGCTGCAGCAACAAAACCTATCAAGCCATAGTCGGATATGTGGAGCTGTATGTGGGCTAAAAAAAACACAAAGAAATACTAGCACCACATTAGTCACAAAAGCAAGCTCAGTAATCGTTCAACGGCGGGAGTGTGCTGGTCCTAACCTAGACCGTGCTAGAGGCGCGAGCCTGGACACAAAGGAAAGTCACAACACACCTTCAGAATCAAAACAGAAACACAAAGAACAGCCCCTTTCTTTTTCCTTTTCTCTTCTTCTTTTTTTTTTCTTTCGTTTCTTTTTCTTCTTTTGTTTTTTTTCTTCTCTTTTCTTTTCAGGGGAATAAAATCTTTTGTTTGACAACCAAAACAAAAAGATTACTGCATACAACCTCTACCAACTCAGAATGACAAATCTTGTTTCAGACAGCCAGACGCACAAATCTCCAAGTCGATTCTGGAGTGCTGAGATGAAGTTTGTGACCAAGATCAGATCCGTTGGAAAGAGCATGAGTTGAGCTCTCTAGATTGTCTTAAAACTCCCAAATCGGATACTGAACACAGAAACTATAGCAGTTTTCTTCCCGGGCTGAATTGAAACTCCGAAACAAAATTTGGTGACAAGAACTCGAAACTCTAAAGGACTACAACTAAGACCAGCAACTCGACATAACCGATGCAACCGAAAACTCAACAAGCCCTAACTAAGCAGTACCAGTAAAGGCTCAAAAGGGTCTATAGGATTGCGGTGGGGGAAAAACAATTCTACTATTTTTGGCTTTTTCTGGACTGTAGGAAAATAAAAATAGCGAAGGATTGGAAGTCTCTCACCGAACAACCTTGCTCTGATTACCAACTCATGCAAACCCGTTAGGGTTTGTTCCCAATCTTTCGGTGAGAGGGGATAGATAACTCGATTGGTGGATGGAGACGACGTTCACGGCCCGACTACAGCCTTCCAAGGATGCTGCGCCTTAGCAACCGATACACCACCTCCAATGGCTACTGCAATCTTGTGGAGCGCAACACCCGGCCACTAGGGCACTCGTCCTGCAAGCAATCGAAGAACAAGCAAGAACAAGTAGAACAAGCAACTCAATTGCAAATATGGAGATAAGAACCAATCTAAAATCACAAAGGGGGATTCTGAATCGAGTAGAACGGATGGTCTAGCCGACACATGCGTCTACAAGCAAGTAGCAATGGCTAAACTTTCAACAAAACAAAAACCCAATCTGTTCGTGGTGGCTATGGAGGTATATGAGAGGGTAGAGGATGACCAGGACGTGGTGGAGGTCATCCCTAAACCCTAGGATGCGCCCCTATTGGGCCCCAATTGATACACGCCCCATCAGGCCAAAATCAGGTGACGCAGCACCGTGGACAGAAAAAGTCTTTATAGTAAATCAACGATTGTGGCCGCCTCGGAGAAGATATGGACATGAGTTCGGATCCATATGAAAGTAGACTTTATAAGCTTTCCGTGAAGTCCAAGAACTCCCCAATTGGAGTCCGTATGAAGTCGTGGCAGCCGTTACAACTTGGTTCTGTCCTCCAGTCCGAATCCAATATCCAAAACGTGTTGGATTTGGACTCTTCCTTTCCTTGCACCAAAAGTGACGTGGTGGCCTGGTGGAGAACATTGGGAAGACTTGGGCTTGGTCCCCAATCTACTTCTTTGGTCCTCCATATTTTCCATGTAATTTCCACACACGGCTTTATCCAGTCAAGTAATTCTAAAAACGAGAATGCACAGAAATCATCATGCAGCATTAATTGTTCAAATGTATCAAATTTAATCTTGATATGGAGTTGATTCACCTTTGGACAAGAAGGCACTAATATGGTCGTATCCATGCTAGTGATGTCCTCATCAATGTGTGTCGATTGTAGAGCTATTAACAATATCACAATTCGATACCGACATCCTATTTCACGTTTGGATGATATGCTTGATGAATTGAGTGGTGCTGTTGTGTTTACCAAAGTTGATTTGCGTAGTGGGTACCACCAGATTTGCATGAAATTGGGAGATGAATGGAAAACTGCTTTCAAAACTAAGTTCGGGTTATATGAGTGGTTAGTCATGCCTTTTGGGTTAACTAATGCACCTAGCACCTTCATGCGATTAATGAACGAGGTTCTACGTGCTTTCATTGGCAAATTTGTTGTGGTCTACTTTGATGATATATTGATTTACAGCAAATCTATGGAGGCACATCTTGATCATCTACGTGCTGTTTTTACTGCTTTACGTGATGCACGTTTATTTGGTAACCTTGAGAAGTGCGTCTTTTGCACAGATCGAGTATCTTTTCTTGGCTATGTTGTCACTCCACAGGGAATTGAAGTTGATCAAGCTAAGGTGGAAGCTATTCAGGGATGGCCTGTACCAAAGACCATCACACAGGTGCGGAGTTTTCTAGGACTTGCTGGGTTCTATCGTCGCTTCGTGAAGGATTTCAGCACCATTGCGGCACCGTTGAATGCGCTTACGAAGAAGGGGGTGCCCTTTTCTTGGGGCACCACATAAGAGAATGCGTTCACCATGTTGAAAGATAAGTTGACACATGCACCTCTCCTCCAACTTCCTGATTTTAATAAGACCTTTGAGCTTGAATGTGATGCTAGTGGAATTGGTTTGGGTGGTGTTTTGTTACAAGATGGTAAACCTGTTGCATATTTTAGTGAGAAATTGAGCGGACCTGTTCTGAATTATTCTACTTATGACAAGGAATTGTAAGCTCTTGTGCGCACATTAGAAACATGGCAGCATTATTTGTGGCCCAAAGAGTTTGTTATCCATTCTGATCATGAATCTTTGAAACATATTCGTAGTCAAGGAAAACTGAACCGTAGACATGCTAAGTGGGTTGAATTTATTGAATCTTTTCCTTATGTCATCAAACACAAGAAAGGGAAAGAGAATATCATTGCTGATGCTTTGTCTAGGCGATATACTTTGTTGACACAACTTGATTGCAAGATTTTTGGTTTGGACACAATTAAAACACAATATGTGAATGATGCTGATTTTAAGGATGTTTTGCTGCATTGTAAGGATGGAAAAGCATGGAACAAATTCATCGTCAATGATGGGTTTGTGTTTCGAGCTAACAAGCTATGCATTCCAGCTAGCTCCGTTCGTTTGTTGTTGTTACAGGAAGCGCATGGTGGTGGCTTGATGGGGCATTTTGGAGCAAAGAAGACAGAGGATGTACTTGCTGGTCATTTCTTTTGGCCAAAAATGAGAAGAGATGTGGAGCGATTTGTTGCACGCTGCACTACATGTCAGAAAGCTAAGTCCCGTTTAAATCCGCATGGTTTGTATATGCCTTTACCAGTTCCTAATGTTCCTCGGGAGGATATTTCTATGGATTTCGTGTTGGGATTGCCTAGAACTAGGAAGGGACGTGATAGCGTTTTTGTGGTTGTGGATAGATTTTCCAAGATGGCACACTTTATTCCATGTCATAAAACTGATGATGCTACACATGTTGCTGATTTATTCTTTCGAGAAATTGTTCGTTTGCATGGTGTGCCAAACACAATTGTTTCTGATCCTGATGCCAAATTTCTTAGCCACTTTTGGAGAACTTTATGGGCACAATTGGGAACTAAGCTTCTATTTTCTACCACTTGTCATCCCCAAACTGATGGTCAAACTGAAGTGGTTAATCGAACCTTGTCTACCATGTTAAGGGCTGTTTTAAAGAAGAATATTAAGTTGTGGGAAGAATGTTTGCCTCATGTTGAGTTTGCTTATAATCGTTCCATGCATTCTACTACAAAGATGTGCCCTTTTGAGATTGTTTATGGCTTGATTCCTTGTGCTCCTATTGATTTAATGCCTTTGCCCACTTCTGAAAAATTGAACTTTGATGCTAAGCAACGTGCTGAACTGATGTTAAAACTGCATGAAACAACTAAAGAAAACATTGTGCGCATGAATTCTAAGTATAAGCTTGCTGGTGATAAAGGTAGAAAGCAATTGATTTTTGAACCTGGTGACTTGGTTTGGTTGCACTTGAGAAAGGATAGGTTTCCTACTTTGCGAAAATCTAAGTTGATGCCTCGGGCTGATGGACCGTTTAAAGTGCTAGAACGAATTAATGATAATGCATATAAGCTAGACCTGCCTGTGGATTTTGGGGTTAGTCCCACATTTAACATTGCAGATTTGAAGCCATATTTGGAAGAGGATGATGAGCTTGAGTCGAGGACGACTCAAATGCAAGAAGGGGAGGATGATGAGGACATCGCCACTAACGATACATCCACACCTACACCAGTATCTACTTCAACAACACCTCTTGGACCTATTACTCGCGCTCGTGCTCGTTGGCTTACCCATCAAGTAAGTTCACTCTTAAGCTCAGGTTCATCATATTTAGAGAATGGAGACACGTGCACTCTTGTTTTACTCAGGAACCATGGATTGGATCAAAAGGGAAGAGGCATCGCGCAGGCTGGATTCGGACTGCAGGACAGACACGACTTGTAACAGCCGCCACGACTTCATCCGGACTCCGTTTTGGTCGGTCAAGTACTTTCTGGAAAGCTTATCAAATCTACTTTCCAACGGATCCGGAATCACCTCAATATCTATTCGGAATCAACCGCAATCCTAGATTTACTACAGAGTCCTTTTCAGCCACGGTGCTGCGTCACCCTAATTTGGCCCAACGGGCCGTGTATCAAGTAGATTCCAAGACGGATGAGTCCTAGAGTTGGAATACGACCCCAGCACCCTTGTGGTCGTTCTCCCACTTCTTTATAACCTTTAGCCGCCGTCAAGAACACTCGGGTTTTGTTAGATGCAAGTTTAGCTTTTGCTACTTTCTTGTAGACGCGCGTGCTGATCCAGCCGCCCGTCCACTTGTTTTCGGAACCCCTCCATAATTGAGATTCGGTTTGAGACCTTCAATTACATCTCGTAATTTTCAGTACTTGTTCTACTTGTTCTTGCTAGTTCTTCGATTGCTTGCAGGACAAGTGCCCTAGTGGCCGGGTGTCGCGCTCCACAAGATCGCGGCAACCAAAGGAGGTGGTGTATCGGTTGCTAAGGCGCAGCATCCTTGGAAGGCTGTAGTCGGGACGTGAACGTCGTCTCCTCTATCAATCGAGTTATTCCACGCCTCTCATCGAAAGATCAGGAACAAACCCTAACGGGTTCGCATCACATGAGTTTTGGGTCCAATGGAGTGGATCGGGTGCATTCGTTGCCAAAAATTCCGACGCGACCTTGTTTAGCGAAATTGTGCGATAATTGCACCAGTTCGGCCAGTTTTGCATCGACTTTGGTCTAGTAACGAAACGGTCCAAAACGACTAAAAACATGAGTTTTGGGTCCAATGGAGTGGATCGGGTGCGTTCGTTGCGAAAATTTCCGACGTGACGTTGTTTAGCGAACTTGTGCGATTCTGGCACCCGTTCGGCCAGTTTTGCATCGACTTTGGTGCAGTAACGAAATGGTCCGAAACGCCCCAAAACATGAGTTTGCATTCTAGTGGAGTGGATCGGGTGCGTTCGTCGCGAAAAATTCTGACGCGACCTTGTTTAGCGAACTTTTGCGTTAGTGGCACCAGTTCGGCCAGTTTTGCGTTAATTTTCGTGTAGTAACGAAACGGTCCGAAACGCCCCAAAACATGAGTTTGCGTTCTTTGCGAAAAATTCCAACGCGACTTTCTTTTGCGAACTTGTGCGTTAATGGCATTAGTTCGGCCAGTTTTGCATCGACTTTCGTGGGGTAACGAAACGGTCCAAAACGCCCCAAAATATGAGTTTTGGGTCCAATGGAGTGGATCGGGTGCGTTCGGTGCGAAAACTTTAAACGTGACTTTTTTTAGCGAATGCGGGCGATAATGTCACCTGTTCGGCCAGTTTTGCATCGACTTTCGTGGAGTAACGAAACGATAATGTCACCTGTTCGGCCAGTTTTGCATCGACTTGTCCGTTAATGGCACCAGTTTGGCCAGTTTTGCATCGACTTTCATGCGGTAACGAAACGGTCCGAAACGCCCCAAAACATGAGTTTTGGGTCCAATGGAGTGTATCGCGTACGTTCGTTGCCAAAAATTCCGACGCGACTTTGTTTAGCGAACTTGTGCGTTAGTGGCACCACTTCGGCCAGTTTTGCAGCGACTTTGGGGTAGTAACGAAACGGTCCGAAACGCCTAAAAACATGAGTTTTGCGTCCAATGGAGTGGATCGGGTGCGTTCATTGCGAAAAATTCTGACGCGACTCTGTTTAGCAAACTTGTGCGTTAATGGCACCAGTTCGGCCAGTTTTGCATCGACTTTCGTGCACTAATGAAACGGTCCGAAACACCCGAAAACATGAGTTTTGCGTCCAATGGAGTGGATCGGGTGCGTTCGTTGTGAAAAATTCTGATGAGACCTTCTTTAGCGAACTTGTGCGATAATGGCACCAGTTCGTCCAGTTTTGCATCGACTTTCGTGCAGTAACAAAACAGTCCAAAATGCCCCAAAATAGGAGTTTTGGGTCCAAAGGAGTGGATCGGGTGCATTCGTTGCGAAAAATTCCGACGCGATTTTGTTTAGCGAACTGGTGCGATAATGGCACCAGTTCAGCCAGTTTTGCATCGACTTTCGTGCAGTAACGAAACGGTCCGAAACGCCCCAAAACATGAGTTTTGCGCCCAATGGAGTGGATCGGGTGCGTTCATCGCGAAAAATTCTGACGCGACCTTGTTTAGCGAAGTTTTACGTTAATGGCCGTAGTTCGGCCAGTTTTGCGTCGACTTTCGTGCAGTAACGAAACGGTCGGAAACGCCCCAAAACATGAGTTTTGGGTCCAATGGAGTGGATCGGGTGCGTTCGCCGCGAAAAATTTCGACGCGACTTTGTTTTTACGAACTTGTGCGTTAATGGCACCAGTTCGGCCAGTTTTGCATCGACTTTCGTGTAGTAACGAAACGGTCCGAAACGCCCCAAAACATGAGTTTTCGATCCAATGCAGTGCATCGCATGCGTTCATTGCCAAAAATTCGGACGCCACTTTCTTTACCGAACTTGTGCTATAATGGCACCAGTTCGACTTGTTTTGCATCGACTTTCGTGCAGTAAATAAACAGTCTGAAACACCCTAAAACAAGAGTTTTGGGTCCAATGGAGTGGATCGGGTGCGTTCATTGCGAAAAATTCCAACGCAACTTGTTTAGCGAACTTTTGCGGTAATGGCACTAGTTCGGCAAGTTTTGCATCAACTTTCGGGCAGTAATGAAATGGTCTAAAATTCCCCTAAAGCATGAGTTTTGGCTCAAATGGAGTGCATCGGGTGCGTTCGTTGCGAAAAATTCCGACGCGACGTCGTGTCACGAACTTGTGCGATAATGGTACCAGTTCGGCCTATTTTGCATCGACTTTTGTGCATTAATAAAACGGTCCGAAATGCCCCGAAATATGAGTTTTGGGTCCATTAGCGTGGATCGGGTCCGTTCATTGCGAAATGCCCCGAAACATGAGTTTTGGGTCCAATGGAGTGGATCGGTTGCGTTCGTAGCGAAAAATTCTGACGCGACTGTGTTTAGCGAACTTGTGTGTTAATGGCGCGAGTTCGGCAAGTTTTTCATCGACTTTCGTGCTGTAACGAAATGGTCGGAAAGGCCCCAAAACATGAGCTTTGGGTCCAATGGAGTGGATCGGGTGTGTTCGTTGCCAAAAATTCCGACGCGACCTTGTTTAGCGAAATTGTGCGATAATGGCACCAGTTCGGCCAGTTTTGCATCGACTTTGGTGTAGTAACGAAACGGTCCGAAACGGCCCAAAACATGAGTTTTGGGTCCAATGGAGTGGATCGGGTGCGTTCGTTGCGAAAATTTCCGACACGACGTTGTTTAGCGAACTTGTGCGATTATGGCACCCGTTCGGCCAGTTTTGCATCGACTTTGGTGCAGTAACGAAACGGTCTGAAATGCCCTAAAACATGAGTTTGGATTCCAATGGAGTGGATCGGGTGCATTCGTCGCGAAAAATTCTGACGCGACCTTGTTTAGCGAACTTTTACGTTAATGGCCGTAGTTCGGCCAGTTTTGCGTCGATTTTCGTGCAGTAACGAAACGGTCGGAAACGTCCCAAAACATGAGTTTTGGGTCCAATGGAGTGGATCGGGTGCGTTCGTTGCCAAAAATTCCGACGCGACTTTCTTTAGCGAACTTGTGCGATAATGGCACCAGTTCGGCCAGGTTTGCATCGACTTTCGTGCAGTAACGAAACGGTCCGAAATGCCCCAAAAACATGAGTTTTGGGTCCAATGGAGTGGACCGGGTGCGTTCGTTGCGAAAAATTCCGACGCGACTTTATTTAGCGAACTTGTGTGTTAATGGCACCAGTACGGCCAGTTTTGCATCCACTTTTGTGCAGTAACGTAACGGTCCGAAACTACCCAAAACATGTGTTTTGGCTGAAATGGAGTGGATTGGGTGCGTTCGTTGCGAAAAATTCTGACGCGACTGTGTTTAGCGAACTTGTGTGTTAATGGTGCGTGTTCAACCAGTTTTGCATCGACCCAAAACATGAGTTTTGGGTCCAATGGAGTGTATCGGGTGCGTTTGTTGCAAACAATTCTGATCCGAGTTTGTTTAGCGCACTTTTGCGTTAATGGCACTAGTTCGGCCAGTTTTGCATCGACTTTCGTGCAGTAAAGAAATGGTCCGAACGCCCCGATACATGAGTTTTGGCTGAAATGGAATGGATTGGGTGCGTTCGTCATGAAAAATTCCGATGCGACTGTGTTTAGCGAACTTGTGTGTTAATGGCGCGAGTTCGTCAAGTTTTGCATCGACTTTCGTGCACTAATGAAACGGTCCGAAACACCCGAAAACATGAGTTTTGCGTCCAATGGAGTGGATCGGGTGCGTTCGTTGTGAAAAATTCTGATGAGACCTTCTTTAGCGAACTTGTGCGATAATGGCACCAGTTCGTCCAGTTTTGCATCGACTTTCGTGCAGTAACAAAACAGTCCAAAATGCCCCAAAATAGGAGTTTTGGGTCCAAAGGAGTGGATCGGGTGCATTCGTTGCGAAAAATTCCGACGCGATTTTGTTTAGCGAACTGGTGCGATAATGGCACCAGTTCAGCCAGTTTTGCATCGACTTTCGTGCAGTAACGAAACGGTCCGAAACGCCCCAAAACATGAGTTTTGCGCCCAATGGAGTGGATCGGGTGCGTTCATCGCGAAAAATTCTGACGCGACCTTGTTTAGCGAAGTTTTACGTTAATGGCCGTAGTTCGGCCAGTTTTGCGTCGACTTTCGTGCAGTAACGAAACGGTCGGAAACGCCCCAAAACATGAGTTTTGGGTCCAATGGAGTGGATCGGGTGCGTTCGCCGCGAAAAATTTCGACGCGACTTTGTTTTTACGAACTTGTGCGTTAATGGCACCAGTTCGGCCAGTTTTGCATCGACTTTCGTGTAGTAACGAAACGGTCCGAAACGCCCCAAAACATGAGTTTTCGATCCAATGCAGTGCATCGCATGCGTTCATTGCCAAAAATTCGGACGCCACTTTCTTTACCGAACTTGTGCTATAATGGCACCAGTTCGACTTGTTTTGCATCGACTTTCGTGCAGTAAATAAACAGTCTGAAACACCCTAAAACAAGAGTTTTGGGTCCAATGGAGTGGATCGGGTGCGTTCATTGCGAAAAATTCCAACGCAACTTGTTTAGCGAACTTTTGCGGTAATGGCACTAGTTCGGCAAGTTTTGCATCAACTTTCGGGCAGTAATGAAATGGTCTAAAATTCCCCTAAAGCATGAGTTTTGGCTCAAATGGAGTGCATCGGGTGCGTTCGTTGCGAAAAATTCCGACGCGACGTCGTGTCACGAACTTGTGCGATAATGGTACCAGTTCGGCCTATTTTGCATCGACTTTTGTGCATTAATAAAACGGTCCGAAATGCCCCGAAATATGAGTTTTGGGTCCATTAGCGTGGATCGGGTCCGTTCATTGCGAAATGCCCCGAAACATGAGTTTTGGGTCCAATGGAGTGGATCGGTTGCGTTCGTAGCGAAAAATTCTGACGCGACTGTGTTTAGCGAACTTGTGTGTTAATGGCGCGAGTTCGGCAAGTTTTTCATCGACTTTCGTGCTGTAACGAAATGGTCGGAAAGGCCCCAAAACATGAGCTTTGGGTCCAATGGAGTGGATCGGGTGTGTTCGTTGCCAAAAATTCCGACGCGACCTTGTTTAGCGAAATTGTGCGATAATGGCACCAGTTCGGCCAGTTTTGCATCGACTTTGGTGTAGTAACGAAACGGTCCGAAACGGCCCAAAACATGAGTTTTGGGTCCAATGGAGTGGATCGGGTGCGTTCGTTGCGAAAATTTCCGACACGACGTTGTTTAGCGAACTTGTGCGATTATGGCACCCGTTCGGCCAGTTTTGCATCGACTTTGGTGCAGTAACGAAACGGTCTGAAATGCCCTAAAACATGAGTTTGGATTCCAATGGAGTGGATCGGGTGCATTCGTCGCGAAAAATTCTGACGCGACCTTGTTTAGCGAACTTTTACGTTAATGGCCGTAGTTCGGCCAGTTTTGCGTCGATTTTCGTGCAGTAACGAAACGGTCGGAAACGTCCCAAAACATGAGTTTTGGGTCCAATGGAGTGGATCGGGTGCGTTCGTTGCCAAAAATTCCGACGCGACTTTCTTTAGCGAACTTGTGCGATAATGGCACCAGTTCGGCCAGGTTTGCATCGACTTTCGTGCAGTAACGAAACGGTCCGAAATGCCCCAAAAACATGAGTTTTGGGTCCAATGGAGTGGACCGGGTGCGTTCGTTGCGAAAAATTCCGACGCGACTTTATTTAGCGAACTTGTGTGTTAATGGCACCAGTACGGCCAGTTTTGCATCCACTTTTGTGCAGTAACGTAACGGTCCGAAACTACCCAAAACATGTGTTTTGGCTGAAATGGAGTGGATTGGGTGCGTTCGTTGCGAAAAATTCTGACGCGACTGTGTTTAGCGAACTTGTGTGTTAATGGTGCGTGTTCAACCAGTTTTGCATCGACCCAAAACATGAGTTTTGGGTCCAATGGAGTGTATCGGGTGCGTTTGTTGCAAACAATTCTGATCCGAGTTTGTTTAGCGCACTTTTGCGTTAATGGCACTAGTTCGGCCAGTTTTGCATCGACTTTCGTGCAGTAAAGAAATGGTCCGAACGCCCCGATACATGAGTTTTGGCTGAAATGGAATGGATTGGGTGCGTTCGTCATGAAAAATTCCGATGCGACTGTGTTTAGCGAACTTGTGTGTTAATGGCGCGAGTTCGTCAAGTTTTGCATCGATTTTTGTGTAGCAACGAAACGGTATGGAACGCCCCAAAATATGAGTTTTGCATCCAATGGAGTGGATCGGGTGCGTTCATTGCGAAAAATTCGGACGCGACTTTCTTTAGCAAACTTGTGCGTTAATGGCATTAGTTCGGCCAGTTTTGCATCGACTTTCATGCAGCAATGAAACGGTCGGAAACGCCACAAAACATGAGTTTTGGGTCTAATGGAGTGGACCGTTTGTGTTCGTTGCGAAAAATTCCCACCCGACTTTGTTTAGTGAACTTGTGTGTTAATGGCACAAGTTCAGCCAGTTTTGCATCGACTTTCGTGGAGTAACGAAACGGTCCGAAACACCCCAAAACATGACTTTTGTGTCCAACGGAGTGGATCGGGTGCGTTCGTTGCGAAAAATTCCGCCATGACTTTGTTTAGCGAACTTGTGCACTAATGGCACGAGTTCGGTCAGTTTTGCATCGACTTACGTACGGAGACGAAACGGTTCGAAATGCCCCAAAACATGAGTTTTGGGTCCCATGGAGTGGATCGTGGGCGTTCGTTGCGAAAAGTTCCGAGTCGACTATTTTTAGCGAATTTGTGCGATAATGGCACCAGTTCGGCCAGTTTGGCATCGACTTTTGTGCAGTAATGAAACGGTGTGAAACGCCCCAAGACATGAGTTTTGGGTTCAATGGAGTGGATCGGGTGCGTTCGTTGCCAAAAATTCCGACGCGACTTTGTTTTAGGGAACTTGTGCGATAATGGCACGAGTTCGGCTAGTTTTGCATCGACTTTCGTTCAGTAACGAAACGGTCTGAAACGCCCCAAAACATGAGTTTTGGGTCCAATGGAGTGGATCGCATGTGTTCGTTGCCAAAAATTCCGACGCGACTTTGTTTAGCGAACTTGTGCGTTATGGCACCACTTCGGCCAGTTTTGCAGCGACATTGGTGTAGTAACGAAATGGTCCAAAACACCTAAAAACATGAGTTTTGCGTCCAATGGAGTGGATGAGGTGCGTTCGTTGCAAAAAATTCTGACGCGACTCTGTTTAGCGAACTTGTGCGATAATGGCACAGTTTGGCCAGTTTTGCATCGACTTTCGTGCAGTAACGAAACGGTTCGAAACGCCCCAAAACATGAGTTTTGCGTCAAATGGAGTGGATCGGGTGCGTTCGTTGCGAAAAATTCTGACGAGACCTTCTTTAGCGAACTTGTGCGATAATGGCACCAGTTCGGCCAGTTTTGCATCGACTTTCGCGCAATAACAAAATGGCCCGACACGCCCCAAAACATGAGTTTTGGGTCCAAAGGAGTGGATCGGGTGCGTTCGTTGTGAAAAATTCCGACGCGATTTTGTTTAGTGAACTTGTGCGATAATGGCACCAGTTCGGCCAGTTTTGCATCGACTTTGGTGCAGTAACAAAACGGTCCGAAACGCCCCCAAACATGAGTTTTGGGTCCAAAGGAGTGGATCGGGTGCGTTCGTTGCGAAAAATTCTGACGGGATTTTGTTTAGCGAACTTGTGCGATAATGGCACCAGTTCGGCCAGTTTTGCATCGACTTTCATGCAGTAACAAAATGGTCTGAAACGCCCCAAAACTTGAGTTTTGCGTCCTATGGAGTGGATCGGGTGCGTTCGTTGCGAAAAATTCTGACGAGACCTTCTTTAGCGAAGTTGTGCATTAATGACACCAGTTCGGCCAGTTTTGCATCGACTTTCGTGCAGTATCGAAACGGTCCGAAACGCCCCAAAACATGAGTTTTGGGTCCAATGGAGTGGATCGGGTGCGTTTGTTGCCAAAAAATTCCGACGCGACATTGCTTTTGCGAACTTGTGCGTTAATGGCACCAGTTCGGCCAGTTTTGCATCGACTTTTGTGGAGTAACGAAACGGTCCGAAACGCCCCAAAATTCCGACACGACTTTGTTAACGAACTTGTGGGTTATTGGCACCAGTTCGGCCAGTTTTGCATCGACTTTGGTGTAGTAACGAAACGATCCGAAATGCCTAAAAACATTAGTTTTGCGTCCACTGGAGTGGATTGGGTGCGTTCATTGCAAAAAATTCCGACACGACATTGTTTAGCGTACTTGGGCGCCAATGGCACTAGTTCGGCTTGTTTTGCATCGACTTTCTTGGAGTAACGAAACGGTCTGAAACGCCCCAAAACATGAGTTTTGGGTCTAACGGAATGGATCGGGTGCGCTCGTTGCGAAAAATTCCGACACGACTTTGTTTAGCGAACTTGTTCGTTAATGCCACCAGTTCGGTCAGTTTTGCATCGACTTTCGTACGGTGACGAAAGGTCCGAAATGCCACTAAACATGAGTTTTTGGTCCCATGGAGTGGATCGGGTGCGTTCGTTGCGAAAAATTCCGACGAGACTTTTTTTAGCGAATTTGTGCGATAATGGCACCAGTTCGGCCAGGTTTGCATCGACTTTTGTGGAGTAACAAAACGGTTCGAAACGCCCCGAAAAACATGAGTTCTGGGTCCAATGGAGTGGATCGGGTGTGTTTGTTGCCAAAAATTTCGACGCGACTTTCTTTAGCGAACTTGTGCGATAGTGGCACCTGTTCGGCTAGTTTTGCATCGACTTTCGTGCAGCAGCGAAACGGTTCGAAACGCCCCGAAACATGAGTTTTGGGTCCAATGTACTTGTGCGATACTGGCACCAGTTCGGCCAGTTCTGTATCGACTTTCATGGAGTAAGAAACGGTCCGAAACGCCCCAAAACATGAATTTGGGTCCAATGGAGCGGATCGGGTGCGTTCGTTGCGAAAATTCCGACACGACTTTCTTTAATGTACTTGTGCGATAATGGCACCAGTTCGACTAGTTTTGCATCGACTTTCGTGCAGTAATGAAACGGTCCAAAACGCCCTAAAACATGAGCTTTGGGTCCAATGGAGTGGATAATGCACGTTCGTTGCGAAAAATTCCGACGCGACTTTGTTTAGTAAACTTTGGCGTTAATGGCACTAGATCGACTAGTTTTGCATCAACTTTCGTGTAGTAATGAAACGGTCCGAAACGCCCCAAAACATGAGTTTTGGGTCCAATGGAGTGGATCGGGTGCGTTCGTTGCGAAAAATTCCAACGCGACTTTGTTTACTGAACTTGTGCGTTGATGGCACCAGTTCGGCCAGTTTTACATCAACTTTCGTGCAGCAACGAATCGGTCCGAAATGCCCCAAAACATGAGTTTTGGCTGAAATGGAGTGGATCGGGTGCGTTCGTTGCGAAAAATCCCGACGCGACTTTTTTTAGCGAATTTGTGCGATACTGGCACAAGTTCGGCCAGTTTTGCATCGACTTTCGTGTAGCAACGAAACGGTCCGGTCTGGAACGCCCCAAAACATGAGTTTTGCGTCCAATGGAGTGGATTGGGTGCGTTCGATGCGAAAAATTTGGACGCAACTTTCTTTAGCAAACTTGTGCCTTAATGGCATTAGTTCCGCCAGTTTTGCATCGACTTTCATGCAGTAATGAAACGGTCCGAAACACCCCAAAACATGAGTTTTGGGTACAATGGAGTGGATCGTTTGCGTTCGTTGCGAAAAATTTCGACACGACTTTGTTTAGCGAACTTGTGCGTTAATGGCACTAGTTCGGCCAGTTTTGCATCGACTTTCGTGGAGTAACGAAACGGCCCAAAACACCGCAAAACATGAGTTTTGGGTCCAATGGAGTGGATCGGGTGCGTTCGTTGCGAAAAATTCCGACACAACTTTGTTTAGCGAACTTGTGCGTTAATGGCACCAGTTCGGTCAGTTTTGCATCGACTTTCGTACGGTGATGAAAAGGTCCGAAACGCCACAAAACATGAGTTTTGGGTCCCATGGAGTGGATCGGGTGGGTTCGTTGCGAAAAATTCCAACGCGACTTTGTTTAGTGAATTTGTGCGATAACAGCACCAGTTCGGCCAGGTTTGTATCGACTTTTGTGGAGTAACAAAATGGTTCGAAATGCCCCGAAATATGAGTTTTGGGTCCAATGGAGTGGATCGTTTCCGTTCGTTGCGAAAAATTCCGACACGACATTGTTTAGCGAACTTGGGAGTCAATGGCACTAGTTCGGCCTGTTTTGCATCGACTTTCGTGGAGTAACGAAACGGTCCGAAACGCACCCAAAACATGAGTTTTGGGTCCAATGGAGTGGATTGGGTGTGCTCGTTGCGAAAAATTCCGACACGACTTTGTTTAGCGAACTTGTGCGTTAATGGCACCAGTTCGGTCAATTTTGCATCGACTTTCGTACGGTGACGAAAGGTCCGAAATGCCACAAAACATGAGTTTTGGGTCCCATGGAGTGGATTGGGTGCGTTCGTTGTGAAAAATTCCAACGAGACTTTTTTTAGCGAATTTGTGCAATAATTGCACCAGTTCGGCCAGGTTTGCATCGACTTTTCTGGAGTAACAAAACGGTTCGAAACGCTCTGAAACATGAGTTCTGGGTCCAATGGAGTGGATTGGGTGCGTTTGTTGCCAAAAATTCCGACGCGACTTTCTTTAGCGAACTTGTGCGATAGTGGCACCTGTTCGGCTAGTTTTGCATCGACTTTCGTGCAGCAGCGAAACGGTCCGAAATGCCCCGAAACAAGAGTTTTGGGTCCAATGGAGTGGATCGCGCGCGTTCGTTGCCAAAAATTCCGACACGACTTTGTTTAGCGAACTTGTGCGTTAATGGCACCAGTGCGGCCAGTTTTGCATCGAGTATCGTGCAGTAACAAAATGGTCCGAAACGCCCCCAAAACATTAGTTTTGCGTCCAATGGAGTGGATCGGATGTGTTCGTTGCTAAAAATTCTGACGAGACCTTCTTTAGCGAACTGTGCGTTAATGGCACCAGTTCGGCCAGTTTTGCATCGACTTTCGTGCAGTAACGAAACGGTCCGTAACGCCCCAAAACATGAGTTTTGGCTGAAATGGAGTGGATTGGGTGCGTTCGTTGCGAAAAATTCTGACGCGACTGTGTTTAGCGAACTTGTGTGTTAATGGCGCGAGTTCGTCAAGTTTTGCATCGACTTTCGTGGAGTAACGAAACGGTCCGAAACGCTCCAAAACATAACTTTTGGGTCCAATGGAGTGGATCGGGTGCGTTCGTTGCGAAAAATTCCGACGCGACTTTATTTTTGCGAACTTCTGCGTTAATGGCACCAGTTCGGCCAGTTTTGTATCGACTTTCATGGATTAAGAAACGGTCCGAAATGCCGCAAAACATGAGTTTGGGTCCAATGGAGCGGATCGGGTGCGTTCATTGCGAAAATTCCGACGCGACTTTGTTTAATGTACTTGTGCGATAATGGCACCAGTTCGACTAGTTTTGCATCGACTTTCGTGCAGTAATGAAATGGTCCAAAACGCCCTAAAACATGAGCTCTGGGTCCAATGGAGTGGATCGGGTACGTTCGTTGCGAAAAATTCCGATGCAACTTTGTTTACTGAACTTTTGCGTTAATGGCACTAGTTCGACCAGTTTTGCATCAACTTTCGTGTAGTAATGACACGGTCCGAAACGCCCCAAAACATGAGTTTTGGGTCCAATGGAGTGGATCGGGTGCGTTCGTTGCGAAAAATTCCAACGCGACTTTGTTTAGTGAACTTGTGCGTTGATGGCACCAGTTCGGCCAGTTTTACATCAACTTTCATGCAGCAACGAATCGGTCCGAAATGCCCCAAAACATGAGTTTTGGCTGAAATGTAGTGGATTGGGTGCGTTCGTTGCGAAAAATTCCGACGCGACTGTGTTTAGCAAACTTGGGCGATAATGGCGCGAGTTCGGCAAGTTTTGCATCGACTTTCGTGTAGCAACGAAACGGTCCGAAACGCCCCGAAACATGAGTTTTGGGTCCAATGGAGTGGATCGGGTGCTTTCGTTGCGAAAAAATTACGCCGCGACTTTGTTTTTGCGAACTTGTGCGTTAATGGCACGAGTTCGGCCAGTTTTGCATCGACTTTCGTGGAGTAACGAAACGGTCCGAAACGCCCCAAAACATGAGTTTTGCCTGAAATGGAGTGGATTGGATGCGTTCGTTGCGAAAAATTCCGACATGACTGTGCTTAGCGAACTTGGGCGATAATGGCGTGAGTTCGGCAAGTTTTGCATCGACTTTCGTGTAGCAACGAAACGGTCTGGAACGCCCCTAAACATGAGTTTTGCGTCCAATGGAGTTGTTCGGGTGCGTTCGTTGCGAAAAATTCGGACGCGACTTTCTTTAGCAAACTTGTGCGTTGAAGGCACTAGTTCGGCCAGTTTTGCATTGACTTTCGTGCAGTAACGAAACGATCGAAAACGCACCAAAACATGAGCTTTGGGTCAAATGGAGTGGATCGGGTGCGTTCGTTGCGAAAAATTCTGACGCGACTTTTTTTAGCGAATTTGTGCGATATTGGCACAAGTTCGGCCACTTTTGCATCGACTTTCGTGGAGTAACGAAACGGTCCGAAAACGACCCAAAACATGAGTTTTGGGTCCTATGGAGTGGATCGGGTGCGTTCGTTAAGCGAACTTGTGCAATATTGGCATAAGTTCGGCCAGTTTCGCATCGACTTTCGTGCAGTAACGAAACGGTCTGAAATGCTCAAAAACATGACTTTTGGGTCCAATGGAGTGGATCGGGTGCGTTCGATGCAAAAAATTCCGACGCGACATTGTTTAGCGAACTTGTGCGTTAATGGCACCAGTTCGCCCAGTTTTGCATCGACTTTGGTGCAGTAACGACACGGTTCGAAATGCCTAAAATCCTGAGTTTTGTGTCCAATGGAGTGGATCGGGTGCGTTCGTTGTGAAAAATTCTCACGCGACCTTATTTAGCGAACTTGTGCGTTAATGGCACCAGTTCGGCCAGTTTTGCATCGACTTTCGTGCAGAAAAGAAACGGTCGGAAACACCCCAAAACATGAGTTTTGGGAACAATGGAGTGGATCGGGTGCGTTCGTTGCAAAAAGTTCTGGCACGACCTTGTCTAGCGAACTTGTGCGTAAATGGCACAAGTTCGGCCAGTTTTGCATCGACTTTCGTGCAGTAACGAAACGGTCCGAAACAACCCAAAACATGCGTTTTGGGTCGTATGGAGTGGATCGGGTGCGTTCGTTGCGAAAATTTCAACGCCCCTTTGTTTAGCGAGCTTGTGCAATATTGGCATAAGTTCGCCCAGTTTTGCATCGACTTTCGTGCAGTAACGAAAGGGTCCGAAATGCACTAAAACATGAGTTTTGGGTCTAATGGAGTGGATCGGGTGCGTTCGATGCGAAAAATTCCGACCCGACATTGTTTAGCGAACTTGTGCGTTAATGGCACCAGTTCGGCCAGTTTTGCATCGACTTTGGTGCGCTAACGACACGGTCCGAAACGCCTAAAAACCTGAGTTTTGTGTCCAATGGAGTGGATCGAGTGCGTTCATTGTAAAAAATTCTCACGCAACCTGAGTTTTGTGCCTGAAATGGAGTGGGTCAGTTGCGTTCGTTGCGGAAAATTCCGACACGACTTTGTTTAGTGAACTTGTGCGTTAATGGCACCAGTTCGGTCAGTTTCGCATCGACTTTCGTACGGTGATGAAACGGTCCGAAATGCCACAAAACATGAGTTTTGGGTCCAATGGAGTGGATCGGGTGCGTTCGTTGCCACTTTCTTTAGCGAATTTGGGCGATAATGGCACCAGTTCGGCCAGTTTTGCATCGACTTTCCTGCAGTAACAAAACGGTCCGAAACGCCCCGTAACATGAGTTTTGGATCCAATGGAGTGGATCGCGTGCGTTCGTTGCCAAAAATTCCGACACGACTTTGTTTAGCAAACTTGTCCGTTAATGGCACCAGTTCGGCCAGTTTTGCATCGACTTTGGTGCGGTAACGACACGGTACGAAACGCCCCAAAATATGAGTTTTGGGTCCAATGGAGTGAATCGTTTGCGTTCGTTGCGAAAAATTCTCACGCGACCTTCTTTAGCGAACTTGTGCGTTAATGGCACCAGTTCAGCCAGTTTTGCATCGACTTTCGTGCAGTAACGAAACGGTCTGAAACGCTCCAAAACGTGAGTTTTGGGTTCAATGGAGTGGATCAGGTGCGTTCGTTCCAAGAAATTCCGGCGCGACCTTGTCTAGCGAACTTGTGCGTTAAATGGCACAAGTTCGGCCAGTTTTGCATCGACTTTCATGCAGTAACGAAACGGTCCGAAACGCCCCAAAACATGAGTTTTGGGTCCATTGGAGTGGATCGGTTGCGTTCGTTGCAAAAAATTCCGACGCGACTTTGTTTAGCAAACTTGTACGTTAATGGCATTAGTTCGGCCAATTTTGCATCGACTTTCATGCGGTAACGAAACGGTCCGAAACGCCCCAAAACTTGAGTTTTGTGTCCAAAGGAGTGAATCGTTTGCGTTCGTTGCGAAAAATTCCGACACGACTTTGTTTACCGAACTTGTGCGTTAATGGCACTTGTTCGGCCAGTTTTGCATCGACTTTCGTGGAGTAACGAAATGGTCCGAAGGGTCCAGCAGCTAAGAGGGTCCGAGCCATAACGGATTGAGTTTTGGGTCCAATGGAGTGGATCGGTTGCGTTCGTTGCGAAAAATTCCGCACGACTTTGTTTAGCGAACTTGTGCGTTAACGGCTCCAGTTCGGTCAGTTTTGCATCGACTTTCGTACGGTGAAGAAACGGTCCGAAATGCCACAAAACATGAGTTTTGGGTACAATGGAGTGGATCGGGTGCGTTCGTTGCCAAAAATTCTGACGCGACTTTATTTAGGGAACTTGTGCGATAATGGCACCAGTTCGCCCAGTTTTGCATCGACTTTCCTGCAGTAACAAAACGGTCCGAAACGCCCCGTAACATGAGTTTTGGATTCAATGGAGTGGATCGCGTGCGTTTGTTGCCAAAAATTCGGACACGACTTTGTTTAGCGAACTTGTCCGTTAATGGCACCAGTTCGTGATGGAACCCGCTGGGGTTTGCTCCCGATCTTTCGATGAGAGTGGGGGATAACTCGATTTGAGAAGGATCGACGTTGTGCTGCCCGACTACAACACCACAAGGGCTGCCTTAGCGACAGTTACACCGCCTCCAATTTGTGTTGTTCTTGCTGTGCCAAGAACATCCTTGAACCTGCAAGCAAATCGAAGAACAAGCAAGAACAAGTGGACAAGCAAACAGCACACAGACCTTGCCCAAAGGATAAATCTGATACACACGAAGTTGGGGTTCTGAATCGAGCAAATCGGGTGGTCTAATCGACACACGCATTTACAAGGAAGTAGCAACAACTAACTTACAACCAAACAAAACCCAAGTGTCAAATGGTGGCTGCTGGTGGTTTATATAGGTGGGGGGGCAGCCAAGAGGCGTGGGGGGTGTAAACCCTAACTTAGAATGGGCCCCTAGTGGGCTGAACTAGATACAAGGGCCTCAGCCCAAGACTGGAAGACTGAACGTCATTTTGGCGATTCTGCTTAACTCCTTTGGAATTTTGTCTTGAGGTTGGATCCATCTGAAAGTAGACTTCAGCAGCTTTCCAACAAGTACTCATGTGCTTCAAACAATATTCGGAGCTAAGAGTTATGGCCTTCCGAAGTTGCCCCTTTCTGGAGGTCCGAACTGGTATGGTCCGATCTGATCATCCACACTCGCTTTCTTGTCGTGTTTGCTCTCCCTCCAATCTGGTTCATGTCCCATGTTCCTAAGAATAAGAAAAGCATCACAAGAATTTAGTAGTACCCCATTCATGGATGATGGTTTGTGGAAAGCAAGGAACGAGTTTACCTGATAATTTAGCTCTCGTGCACGAGCTCTTGTCATTGGTCCTTGCTGCGTAGTAGGCATGGGTGTATCGTTGGGAGGGATGTCCTCATCATCCTCCTCTTCTTGCATTTGAGTCGTCCTCGACTCAAGTTCATCTTCCTCACCCAAATATGGTTTCAAATCTGCAATGTTAAATGTGGGGCTAACCCCAAAATCTGCAGGCAACTCAAGTTTGTATGCATTATCATTTATCTTAGCTACAACTTTAAAAGGACCATCAGCTCTCGGAAGCAACTTTGACTTCCTCAAATCAGGAAACCGATCCTTTCTCAAGTGCAGCCAAACCAAATCACCTGGTTCAAAAGTGACATGCTTCTTTCCTCTGCTACGAGCAAGTTTATATTTAGCATTCATGGTTTCTATGTTCTCCTTTGTGGTCTCATACATTTTCAACATCAACTCAGCACGTTGTTTAGCATCAAAATTCAATCTCTCAGAAGTTGGTAGAGGCAGCAAATCAATAGGGGCTCGAGGTACAAAACCATAAACAATCTCAAAAGGGCTCTTTTTAGTAGTAGAATATTGTGAACGGTTGTAAGCAAACTCAACATGAGGCAAACTTTCTTCCCACATTTTTATGTTCTTTTTCAAAATAGCCCTAAGCATGGTAGATAAGGTTCTATTCACAACCTCAGTTTGTCCATCAGTTTGGGGATGACATGTAGTAGAAAATAGCAGCTTAGTACCTAATTTAGCCCACAAAGTTCTCCAAAAATGACTAAGAAATTTTGCATCACGATCTGAAACAATTGTGTTTGGCACACCATGCAAACGAACAATTTCACGAAAGAACAAATCAGCAACATGAGTAGCATTATCGGTCTTATGACATGGTATGAAATGTGCCATCTTAGAAAATCTATCCACAACCACAAAAACACTATCCCTCCCATTCTTTGTTCTAGGCAGTCCTAAAACAAAGTCCATTGAAATATCCTCCCATGGTGCATTAGGAACAGGTAGAGGCATGTACAAACCATGAGGATTAAGGCGTGACTTAGCTTTTTGGCATGTTGTGCAGCGAGCAACAAATCTCTCCACGTCACTCCGCATCTTGGGCCAAAAGAAATGATCAGCAAGGACGTCTTCTGTCTTCTTCACACCAAAGTGTCCCATCAGCCCTCCTCCATGTGCTTCCTGCAGTAATAACAAACGCACGGAGCTAGCCGGAATGCATAGCTTGTTAGCTCTAAAAATAAACCCATCAGTTAGGACAAATTTGTTCCAAGTTTTCCCCTCCTTACAGTTCAGCAACACATCCTTAAAATCATCATCATGAGCATATTGTGCTTTAATCGTTTCCAAGCCAAAAATTTTGCAATCAAGTTGGGACAACATAGTGTAACGCCTAGACAAAGCATCAGCAATGATATTCTCCTTCCCTTTCTTGTGTTTGATGACATAAGGGAAAGATTCAATGAATTCAACCCATTTACCATGCCTACGATTCAGTTTTGCTTGACTTCGAATGTGTTTTAAGGACTCATGATCAGAATGTATAACAAACTCTTTGGGCCACAAATAGTGCTGCCAAGTTTCCAAAGTTCGAACTAAAGCAAGCAATTCCTTATCGTAAGTAGAATAGTTCAAGCTAGGTCCACTCAATTTCTCACTAAAATATGCTACAGGCTTACCATCTTGCAGCAGCACGCCACCCAACCCAATTCCACTAGCATCACATTCAAGTTCAAATGTTTTATTGAAATCTGGAAGTTGGAGCAAGGGTGCATGAGTTAACTTATCTTTGAGCACGCTGAAAGCATCCTGTTGAGCTGCAGCCCAAGTGAAGGTTGTACCCTTCTTAGTGAGTTCATGCAACGGGGCTGCAATGGTGCTAAAGTCCTTCACAAAGCGATGATAAAATCCAGCAAGTCCAAGAAAGCTTCGCACTTGGGTGACCGTTGTGGGAACCGGCCAGCTGTGAATGGCTTCAACCTTGGCTTGATCGACTTGAATTCCCTGCGGTGTCACAACATAGCCAAGAAAAGAGACTCGATCTGTGCAAAAGGTGCACTTCTCAAGGTTACCAAACAAACGTGCATCACGGAGAGCATCCAAAACAGCACGTAAATGATCAAGATGGTCTTCTAGTGATTTGCTATAGATCAGAATGTCATCAAAATATACCACAACAAATCTGCCAATTGAAGCGCGTAAAACTTCATTCATTAATCTCATGAAAGTGCTGGGTGCATTAGTGAGACCAAAAGGCATGACTAACCACTCATATAGACCGAATTTAGTTTTAAACGCTGTTTTCCATTCATCTCCTAATTTCATGCGAATCTGGTGGTAACCACTACGCAAATCAATTTTCGAGAACACAATTGAGCCACTCAATTCATCAAGCATATCATCTAACCTAGGGATAGGATGACGATATCTGATTGTTATGTTATTAATCGCTCGGCAATCTACACACATGCGCCAAGATCCATCTTTCTTAGGAACCAAAAGGACAGGAACAGCGCAGGGGCTCAGAGACTCACGCACGTAACCTTTGTCGAGCAATTCTTGCACTTGGCGCTGAATTTCTTTAGTTTCTTCAGGGTTGGTCCTGTATGGTGCACGATTGGGTAAGGAGGCCCCAGGAATAAGGTCAATCTGGTGCTCAATCCCACGAATTGGTGGCAGCCCCGGTGGCACCTCCTTTGGAAAAACATCCGCATACTCCTGCAAAAGATTAGTGACAACAGGGGGCAAGGAAAGAGATATGTCCTGAAGTGAAAACAAGGTTTGTTTGCAAATCAAGGCATAGCAAACAGCAGTGGTAGCATCAATCTCATCCAAATCAGATTTAGTAGCAATGAAACATGCCCCTTTCAGCCTGATCTCATTTCTGTTATCATGAACAGATTTGGCACTTCTCTTTTTGTGCTTCTCAAGTTCATTTGCCACAATCTGATTTTCACTTTTAGCCTGTTCCTGATTCTTCATTTTACTAGCTCTAGTAAGTTCATCTTTTAAAATTGCTTCAGGAGACATTGGATGCAACACAATCCTTTTATCATGGTATTGGAAGGAATACTGATTTGATCTACCATGATGCATAGAATCTTTATCAAATTGCCATGGCCTTCCTAGCAGAATACTACATGCTTGCATTGGCACAACATCACATTCAACAACATCTTTGTAGGATCCGATGGCAAGATTAATTCGCACAAGTTTTGTTACCTTTGCCTTACCGGTGTTATTAAGCCATTGAATGCAATATGGATGCGGGTGTGGTTGGGTGGTTAGCGCAAGCTTCTCCACCATGTCGCTACTGGCCAAGTTGTTGCAGCTACCTCCATCGATGATCACTCGACATGAACGCTCTTTGATGATACACTTTGTTTGGAACAATGTGTGCCGCTGATTTTGCTTCGCTTTCTCCATTTGTGCGCTCAGCACACGCTGCACAATTAGGCTCTCATAGCGGTCGGCTTCAGCTGCATTAATATGTTCTTCCGAGCAGCCCTCACTTCCTGCATGGTCAGCCGCAAGCAATGCAAGTATATCTTCATCAAGTTCACTAGTAGATGAGTACTCACCATCATTTTTGACCACCAAAACATGCTTGCTTGGGCAGTCACGCATGACATGTCCAAATCCCTTGCAGCGGTGGCACTGAACATCTCTTGTTCTACCTGTGGATGCCACCGATGAAGTGGTTGCAGCAGGTTTTTGCGTTGTCTTTGCTGCTGAATTTGCAGGGTTGTCACGAGGCTTGTCGCTAGAAGGTGGGGCTGCTGTTCGAGCTGACGATGAATAAGGTGCAGCAGCACGTCCAGTTGATGGAATGCTTGATCGGGGCTGCGTGGAAAAATTCCTCCCTGCAGAAATGTTAGTCCTGGTACTTGCACGTCGTCCCTGCACTTCCCTTTCAGCTTTGCAAGCAAGATGGAACAAACGGGTTATGTTAGTGTACTCTTTATAAGCAAGGATGTCCTGAATTTCCCGGTTTAACCCGCCCAAAAATCTAGCCATAGCAGGTTCCACATCCTCCTCTAAATTGCAGCGTAGCATGCCCATTTGCAGCTCTTGATAGTATTCTTCTACACTTTTAGTACCTTGTTTTAACTGCTGCAGCTGGTTTAAAAGATCACGTGCATAGTAAGATGGAACAAATCTAGCCCTCATGATCCATTTCAAAGCATCCCAAGTTTGTGGCATGTTGTTAGAATTTTTCTTGCCATGTTCTATCCACCAAACGGAAGCAAAATCAGTGAATTCACTAGTTGCAGCCCTAACACATGCATTTTCAGGAAAATCATGACAAGTAAACTTTTGTTCAACAGCCATCTCCCAAGTAAGATAAGCATCCGGATCATATTTACCATCAAAAGAGGGTATCTTAAATTTTATCTTACTGAAAGCAATGTCATTGTTATGTACCTCATGTGGACGTTGTCCACCCATACCTCGACGGTTACGACGTAGACGTCGCTGGCCTCGATCCTCAACTTCGGTGTCAGCAGCATAATCAGCACCTGAATTTTCTGCGCCGTCCTCATCCTCCTGGCCACGTCCTCTACGCTGATCATTTGTCTTCGTGTGGAGCTCATCAAAGCGCCTTAGAAGAGAAGCGAGACTCTTGTCCACGTGAGCAACCGTCGTCTCCAAACCTGCAAGCTTGGTGTTGTTGGAAATCTGTGCGGCCTCCATTTGCCCAATCTTTTCATTTATCACCTGCAAATCATTATCAATTCCAAAGGTGTACTCCCTCACTTGCTTTTGAAAATGCTGTACGATGCCTTTGGTGCGAGGTGTAAACAGACCTCAACCATCCTCATCCTCACTTCCTGCACCTGCCATGGTTAGCTTGCAGCAAACAAAGTCACAAGAAGTTGCCTACCAACTAAAGGAAATAGGTGGTGGCACACTATATGTTCACTCACACTTGTCCATTCAAGTTCTTACATGTTCTTACCAAGCAAGGCAGGAGGTGTCGGCAGCCAGCAAGAACAACACAAATGGTTACACAAGCACAACCCCGTGATGTAGTAGATGATTTGTGGAGCTATAGGTGGCTGCAAACAAAACAAATCAAGGTACAACTAGAACCACATTAGTCAAAGCAAGTTGAATAGACATTCATTGATGGTCCTATGCTGGTCCTAGTGCCAAATCAAGCTAGAGATGTGAGCCTGAACACAAATATTGTCACACACCAAGACAGCAAGGAATGCAAGAAAATAACAGCTCTATTCCCTTCACTTTTTTTTTCTCTTCTCTTCTCTTTCTTTTTTTTTGCTCTTTCTTTTTCAGGGGCTAAAACTCTTTTGAAAACCCAACAACCCAAACAAAGGGATTGCTGCACACAACTCCTTTGAAATTAGTTCCAACATCTCAACTTTCAGACAGCAGGTCGTGAATCTCAAGTGCTATTGCGACGCGCTCAGAAGGAGTTAGGGAGCAAATTTAGATCCGTTGGAAAGAACACGAGATAAGCTTTCCAGATTGTATTTAAACATTTGAATCAGACATGTAACACAAGATATAGGACTGTTTTCTTCTAGTGCTCAGATCTGGGAAGATGGATTCGTGGTGGCAGAAATGACAGCGGAAATATGAATAGATTTGGTGGATTTCGTGGTGACTAAAACGTGACCAGAACTCAAAACTCTAAGTATTGAACCACTAAGAACCAGCAACTAGCCCAAACAATGCAACTGAAAACTCAACAAGCAAAGAACTAAGCAGAACAGTAAAAGCTCAAACTTGTTGTTGGGATTTTCAGATCTAGCCTATTTTTGTGTAGTTTTCTGGACTGTAGGTAAAGGGATTGGTAGAATCTCTCACCGAAAAAAACCTTGCTCTGATTACCACATGATGGAACCCGCTGGGGTTTGCTCCCGATCTTTCGATGAGAGTGGGGGATAACTCGATTTGAGGAGGATCGGCGTTGTGCTGCCCGACTACAACACCACAAGGGCTGCGCTGCGCCTTAGCGACAGTTACACCGCCTCCAATTTGTGTTGTTCTTGCTGTGCCAAGAACATCCTTGAACCTGCAAGCAAATCAAAGAACAAGCAAGAACAAGTGGACAAGCAAACAGCACACAGACCTTGCCCAAAGGATAAATCTGATACACACGAAGTTGGGGTTCTGAATCGAGCAAATCGGGTGGTCTAATCGATACACGCGTTTACAAGGAAGTAGCAACAGCTAACTTACAACCAAACAAAACCCAAGTGTCAAATGGTGGCTGCTGGTGGTTTATATAGGTGGGGGGGGCAGCCAAGAGGCGTGGGGGGTGTAAACCCTAACTTAGAATGGGCCCCTAGTGGGCTGAACTAGATACAAGGGCCTCAGCCCAAGACTGGAACACTGAACGTCATTTTGGTGATTCTGCTTAACTCCTTTGGAATTTCGTCTTGAGGTTGGATCCATCTGAAAGTAGACTTCAGCAGCTTTCCAACAAGTACTCATGTGCTTCAAACAATATTCGGAGCTAAGAGTTATGGCCTTCCGAAGTTGCCCCTTCCTGGAGGTCCGAACTGGTATGGTCCGATCTGATCATCCACACTCGCTTTCTTGTCGTGTTTGCTCTCCCTCCAATCTGGTTCATGTCCCATGTTCCTAAGAATAAGAAAAGCATCACAAGAATTTAGTAGTACCCCATTCATGGATGATGGTTTGTGGAAAGCAAGGAACGAGTTTACCTGATAATTTAGCTCTCGTGCACGAGATCTTGTCATTGGTCCTTGCTGCGTAGTAGGCATGGGTGTATCGTTGGGAGGGATGTCCTCATCAGTTCGGCCAGTTTTGCATCGACTTTCATGCGGTAACGAAACGGTCCGAAACGCCCCAATACATGAGTTTTGGGTCCAATGGAGTGAATTGTTTGCGTTCGTTGCGAAAAATTCCGACACGACTTTGTTTAGCGAACTTGTGCGTTAAATGGCACAAGTTCGGCCAGTTTTGCATCGACTTTCATGCAGTAACGAAACAGTCCGAAATGCCTCAATACATGAGTTTTGTGTCCATTGGAGTGGATCGGTTGCGTTCGTTGCAAAAAATTCCGACGCGACTTTGTTTAGCAAACTTGTACGTTAATGGCATTAGTTCGGCCAGTTTTGCATCGACTTTCATGCGGTAACGAAACGGTCCGAAACGCCCCAAAACATGAGTTTTGGGTCCAATGGAGCGGATCGAGTGCGATCGTTGCGAAAATTCTGACATGACTTTGTTTAACGTACTTTTACGATAATGGCACCAGTTCGACTAGTTTTGCATCGACTTTCGTGCAGTAACGAAACGGTCCGAAACACACTAAAACATGAGCTTTGGGTCCAATGGAGTGGATCGGGTAGGTGCGTTGAGAAAAATTCGGACGCGACTTTGTTTAGCGAACTTGTGCGATAATGGTACTAGTTCGGCCTATTCTGCATCGACTTTTGTGCAGTAACGAAACGGTCCGAAACGCCCTGAAACATGAGTTTTGGGTCCAATGGAGTAGATCGAGTGCGTTCGTTGCGAAAAATTCCGACGCAACTTTGTTTTTGCGAACTTGTGCGTTAACGGCAATAGTTCGGCCAGTTTTGCATCGACTTTCGTGCAGTAACAAAATGGTCCGAAACGCCCCAAAACATGAGTTTTGGGTCCATTGGAGTGGATTGGTTGCGTTCGTTGCAAAAAATTCCGACGCGACTTTGTTTAGCAAACTTGTGCGTTAATGGCATCATTTCGGCCAGTTTTGCATCGACTTTTGTGCAGTAACGAAACGGTCCAAAACGCCCTAAAACATGAGTTTGGGGTCCAATGGAGTGGATCGAGTGCGTTCGTTGCGAAAAATTCCGACGTGTCTTTGTTTAGCGAACTTTTGCGTTAATGGCACCAGTTCGGCTAGTTTTGCATCAACTTTCGTGCAGTAATGAAACGGTCTGAAATGCCACTAAAACATGAGTTTTGGCTCAAATGGAGTGGATCGGGTGCGTTCGTTGCGAAAAATTCCGACGCGACTTTCGTGGAGTAACGAAATGGTCTGAAACGCCTGAAACATGAGTTTTGCGTCCAATGGAGTGGATCGGGTGCGTTCATTGCGAAAAATTCCGACGTGACTTTGTTTTTGCGAACTTATGCATTAATGGCACCTGTTCGGCCAGTTTTGCATCAACTTTCGTGCAGTAACAAAACAGTCCGAAATGCCCTAAAACATGAGTTTTGGGTCTAATGGAGTGGATCGGGTACGTTCGATTCGAAAAATTCCGACCCGACATTGTTTAGCGAACGTGTGCGTTAATGGTACCTGTTCGGCCAGTTTTGCATCGACTTTCAAGCAGTAACGAAACGGTCCGAAACACCCTAAAACAAGAGCTTTGGGTCCAATGGAGTGGATCGGGTACGTTCGTAGCGAAAAATTCCGACGCAACTTTGTTTAGCGAACTTTTGCGTTAATGTCACCAGTTCGGCCAGTTTTGCATCAACTTTCGTGTAGTAATGAAACGGTCCGAAACGCCCCAAAACATGAGTTTTGGGTCCAATGGAGTGGATCGGGTGCGTTCGTTGCGAAAAATTCCGACGCAACTTTGTTTAGTGAACTTGTGCGTTGATGGCACCAGTTCGGCCAGTTTTACGTCAACTTTCGTGCAGCAACGAAACAGTCCGAAATGCCCCAAAACATGAGTTTTGGCTGAAATGAAGTGGATTGGGTAATTCGATGCAAAAAATTCCGATGCGACTGTGTTTAGCGAACTTGGGCGATAATGACGCGAGTTCGGGAAGTTTTGCATCGAATTTCATGCGGTAATGAAATGGTCTCGAACGCCCCAAAACATGTGTTTTGGGTCCAATGGAGTAGATCGTTTGCGTTCGTGGCAAAAAATTCCGACACGACTTTGTTTAGCGAACTTGTGCGTTAATGGCACTAGTTTGACCAGTTTTGCATCAAATTTCATGCGGTAACAAAACGGTCCGAAACGCCCCAAAATATGAGTTTTGGGTCCAATGGAGTGGATCATTTGCGTTCGTTGCAAAAAAATCCGACACGACATTGTTTAGCGTACTTGGGCGCCAATGGCACTAGTTCGGCCTGTTTTGCATCGACTTTCTTGGAGTAACGAAACGGTCCGAAACGCCCCAAAACATGAGTTTTGGGTCTAATGGAATGGATCGGGTGCGCTCGTTGCGAAAAATTCCGACACAACTTTGTTTAGCGAACTTGTGCGTTAATGGCACCAGTTCGGTCAGTTTTGCATCGACTTTCGTACGGTGACGAAAGGTCCGAAATGCCACTAAACATGAGTTTTGGGTCCCATGGAGTGGATCGGGTGCGTTCGTTGCGAAAAATTCCGACGAGACTTTTTTTAGCGAATTTGTGCGATAATGGCACCAGTTCGGCCAGGTTTGCTTCGACTTTTGTGGAGTAACAAAACGGTTCGAAACGCCCTGAAACATGAGTTCTGGGTCCAATGGAATGGATCGGGTGTGTTTGTTGCCAAAAATTCCGACGCGACTTTCTTTAGCGAACTTGTGCGATAGTGGCACCTGTTCGGCTAGTTTTGCATCGACTTTCGTGCAGCAGCGAAACGGTTCGAAACGCCCCGAAACATGAGTTTTGGGTCCAATGTACTTGTGTGTCGGACCCGGGGCCACCGGGCTGGGCATGTCGCGAAGTTTAAGAGATTAAGCCCGTCTTATCTCTTATTCATTTCGTTTATCTCTTGTTTATCCCGTTTAAATAGGAGATAGAGCTAACCAACACGAAGAGGATCTACTCGAGATTAGTTCTGGTGTGATCCCGCGGAGGGGGTTGGTTAGCATCTTTGTAACTCTGACCCCTCGGATATATAAGGGAGGTCAGGGACCCCCCTCAAAACAGAAGATCATTAGGTCATTCTGCCCCAAAGAGAATACAAACCACCATACAGGACGTAGGGTTTTACGCTCCGCGCGGCCCGAACCTGTCTAAAGTCTTGTGTTCTTTGCACCTTCGAGTTCCTGATCTCGACGTTCCCTCACCCAAAACTTACCACCTTGGGTATATCCCTCGGTGGGCAGCCGGTTAAACACCGACAGCTGGCGCGCCAGGTAGGGGAGCGCGTCGAAGATTCGCCGGCGAGCTCGATGGCATTTTTCAAATTCATCAGGTCAGTTCCCTCTGAGGGAACGACGTTTGTTTTTGGCTCGTGGGTTTGCGTCGCAGACAGTGCGGGCAACTTTCGGCGATTCCTCGTCGACATGACGCCGAAAACCGTCGCTGCGGATCCTCGCAGCGGCCTGACAAGTTTGTCGACGAGCTCGACAACTTGCCGCTCCACGCTTCCGCGGCGCAGGTCGAGATGGAATTTGTTCCAAGCTCGACTTCTTCTGGTGTCGCGATAACTTCCCCTGGTTTGGACTTGTTCCAATTCAGGGATTCGCTGGGTCGGACTCAACCCGGCTTGCGCAAATCGGCCACTGATCTTCAGGAGGCCAATGCGCTTGGATCCCTTTACATGTCAGAGAAGGATCTGGATCTGTTGCTCCGGGACGGAAACCCTGAAGCCACCGCGTGTCGGGAGGCTTCGGGTTGTTTCGGCCCCGGTGATTTGGTGATGGCCTCCTCGCCAAAGGGACACATCGTGCATTGGAAGGGCATGAAGCTCTCCAATCTTCTCGAGGCAGAGAGTCGGCTTGTGGCTCACCTCGAGCCATTGCCTTTCCAGGAGGGCAGGCCGTTGGCCACCGCGGCGGAGGAGTCGACGGAACTAGTCGACGAAAGTTCTCATGAGCTTTCCTCCTACCAGGTGCTGATGGCCGAAGAAGGCGAGGACGGTGGGAATCTCCTCATCGACAACTTTGATGTGATATCCGACGATGAGATCACGGCCAACGCCGGTAATGAGAACGACACCGATCGTGAGGCGCGGAGGGCCAGGAACAGGGCTCGAACAATCCGGCGGAGGAGAGCTAACGAGCGAAGGCGATCTATGCATCGCGAGCTCGACCCCGAGTTTGCTGCCGTAAGCGAGCGGGGCTTCAGGACCCCGGTGGCCAACATTGCCAGGGTCACAGCCATCCTCGAGCGCAGCCACGACCCGGAGGTACGTCAAGCACTCCTCTTTGCGCAGAGGGCTTGGATCCAGTTGGATCAGCATAATCCAGCGTCCATCATCCGGGAGGAGCGCGTGGACGAGAGTCAGAGCCAAGCCCGCAGTCGAACGACCGGTGGTCGTCCTCAAAATCAGATCAGCAACGACAACGCACGCGCGAGCCAGACCCCTGGCGGGAGGCAACAGCCATCGCAAGGGGGTCGTCCGCGACAGGCCAGTCGACGACCTCTTCCGGAGGACCTGTGCCAACACATTAATGACGGTCGCGACGCGCACACCGTGATCTCCTCCAGGCGCAAGACTCGCGAAGAAGTCGAAGCTGAAGGTACTGATTGTACTGATCGATTCCCTGCTTTCTCTGCTCGTTTCAGCAGCTACAAGTACCCGGAGGGCTTCAAGCCGATCGGCATCACCAAGTACGACGGCAAGCAGGCTCCCCAGCAGTGGCTCCGTTGCTACTCCACGGCCATTGATGTCGCGGGGGGCTCAAATATCACCAAAGTCGTCTACTTCCCGATGGCTTTGGACCCTGCGCCGCTCACTTGGCTGGAGAGCCTCGGCAGCAACTCCATCGACTCCTGGGAACGACTTAAGAAGGTCTTCATCGACAATTTCCAGGGACCAATTACCCGTG
The DNA here is from genome assembly GCF_002211085.1 of Panicum hallii. Lineage (NCBI taxonomy): Eukaryota > Viridiplantae > Streptophyta > Magnoliopsida > Poales > Poaceae > Panicum > Panicum hallii. The sequence goes on along the minus strand of NW_020356201.1, from coordinate 6,716 downwards.
CAGGAACTCGGCACGATCTTGCCCAGTGCAAGCAAGAACGTAACGAGCTCCTACGGTCCTACACGCGTCGCTTCTTCGACGTCCGCGCCACCATCGCGAACATCTCGGAGGAGGACATCATCGACTGCTTCTACAACGGCATCACCGACTTGAGCATATACAGAGATTTTGGGCGGAACAGGCTGAAAACTGTTGCGGGCCTTCGTGATATGATGCACGATTGGTCCGAGCAGGAGGAGAAGATGTGGGAGCGGTTCCCGCAGCGCCATGATAGCAATCTGCAGTGCCCAAACGACAACCGCAGCGACAAAGGCCAGCGGGACTTTTCCGGACCACCCCGGAAACGAAAGCCAGATGATGTCATCGCGGCTATCGATCGTCCTTCGCGGGGCAAGAAGTCGACAACTCAGGAGGAGTTCGAGAAGCTCCTACAAAAGAAGTGCCCGTGGCATCCAGGCGCCAACCACGCTGCCATCGACTGCTACCACCTTCGAAGGACCTTCAGCAACTCCGGTGGCGGCAGGAAGAACAAGAAGCCTGTTGACAAAGAACCCGAGGATGATGATCAGGAGGATCACGGGCACAACCCGAAGTTTCAGGATGCGTCGAAGGTGGTCAACGTCATCTTCGGGGGGGACGAGGATTTCTGTTCCAGGCGGGATCAGAAGCTGCTCCTTCGAGAGATTATGTCCATCGAGCCGGCGGTACCATGACCACTCCGTTGGTCGGAGGTCCCCATCTCGTTCTCTCGTGATGACCAGTGGACGAGTTTTTCCGAACCCGGTAAGTTTCCCCTGGTTCTGGATCCTGTGGTGGCGGAGGTCAAGCTTACCAAGGTCTTAATCGATGGCGGGAGCGGGCTTAATCTCATCTTCGTCAGCACTTTGAAGAAGATGGGTCTGGATTTCAAGGATATGCTGGTACCCAGCAAGTCCCCTTTCTACGGCATCGTCCCAGGTAACGCGGCACATCCGCTCGGTATGGTGGCCCTCCCGGTAACCTTCGGTACGCGGGAGAATTATCGTACTGAATTCATCAAGTTCGAAGTGGCTACTTTTGACTCTTCTTACCACACAATACTGGGTCGACCGGCACTCGCCAAGTTCATGGCAGTGCCGCATTATGTCTATCTGCTTCTTAAGATGCCAGGACTCGGTGGCGTGCTCACCCTCCGCGGCGACTTGAAGAAGTCGTACGACTGCAATCAGGAGGCGATCCAGTACGCCTCGACTACTCGCGTGCCAGATGCTTCGGGAGAAGTACTCGCGGCCGCGCAGCAGCTCTCCCAGACCGGGCTGGAGATACCATCCAAGAAGGCTAACAAGTCGAGCATCCAGTCGACTGACGATGTGGCCCTCAAGACGATCCAGCTCCAGGCGGGAGATTCATCCAAGACTGCCATCATTGGTGCGGGCTTGGGTGACAAACAGGAACTCGCGCTCGTCAGCTTTCTTCGGGCTAACCGAGACATATTCGCGTGGAAACCAGCGGATATGCCAGGGGTGCCCAGGGAGTTGATTGAGCACTCCTTGAATGTACACCCGAAGGCTACGCATAAGAAGCAACGCCTGCGGAGGTTTGCCCACGACAAGCGTGAGGCCATTAAACGGGAGATCGCTAAACTTCTCGCGGCTGGATTCATTAAAGAAGTAATCCATCCAGAGTGGGTAGCGAATCCCGTCCTTGTAAAAAAAAGAATAATGAATGGAGAATGTGTGTCGACTACACCGATCTCAACAAGCATTGCCCAAAAGATCATTTTGGGCTGCCCCGCATTGACCAAGTCGTCGATTCGACGGCTGTGTGTGTCCTTCTTTGTTTTCTCGATTGTTACTCAGGGTATCATCAGATTGCGCTCAAGGAGCAGGACCAAATCAAGACTGCATTCATCACCCCGTACGGGACCTACGCCTACAAAACAATGTCCTTCGGGTTGAAAAATGCAGGGGCGACATATCAGCGGGCAATCCAGATGTGTTTCGCGGATCAGCTGCATCGAAATGTCGAGGCTTATGTGGATGACGTGGTCATCAAGACCAGGGAGTCCGATAACTTGATCGCGGATTTGGAGGAGACATTCAGCAGTCTGCGCAGATTCCGGTGGAAACTCAATCCCACCAAATGCGTCTTCGGCGTACCTTCAGGGAAATTGCTCGGGTTCATCGTCAGCAACTGAGGCATTGAAGCCAACCCTGTGAAGATCACGGCCATCACTGATATGGAGGCTCCGGCCACAGTCAAGGATGTGCAAAAGTTAACATGTTGCATGGCAGCTCTGAACAGGTTCATCTCCCGGCTTGGGGAGAGAGGACTACCATTCTTCAAGCTCCTAAAACGACAGGATAAGTTTCAATGGACGGAGGAGGCCGAGCGAGCTTTACAAGATCTGAAACATCATCTGCAGTCACCTCCAATCCTCACAGCACCGTTGCCAGGGGAGGATCTACTACTTTACATTGCGGCAACAACTCATGTCGTCAGCAGTGCTATTGTAGTCGAGCGAGGCGAAGAAGGCCATGCGTTTGGAGTGCAGAGGCCTGTCTACTTCGTCAGCGAGGTCCTCTCCAAATCCAAGGTTCGGTATCCTGCTGTTCAAAAGCTTTTGTACGCTATCTTGATCACATCCAGAAAGCTGCGCCATTACTTCGACGAGTACAATATCACTGCGATCACGGACTTTCCGCTGGCGGATATTCTGCATAATCAAGATGCCACGGGACGCATATCCAAATGGGCAGTGGAACTGGGGGCTTTATCAATAGACTTTAAGCCACGCACTGCAATCAAATCACAGGCCCTAGTCGACTTCATGGCTGAGTGGAGAGAGAATCAGGTCCCAACTCCAGTGGACAAGCCAGAGCATTGGACCATGTATTTTGACGGGTCCCTCAAGCTCGACGGCGGTGGCGCTGGGGTTCTGCTTATTTCCCCACGAGGTGAGCAGTTGAAGTACATCCTTCAGATCCTGTGGGTGGTATCCAACAATGAAGCCGAGTACGAAGCTTTACTTCACGGGCTTCGTTTGACGATATCACTAGGGATCAAGCGACTACTTGTATATGGCGACTCTCTTCTTGTTGTTCAGCAGATCAACAAGGAATGGGATTGCAACAAGGAAACAATGGACGCTTACGTGCAGGAAGTGCGCAAGTTGGAAAGCAAGTTCTCTGGCCTGGAAGTTCATCATGTATTGCGGGAGCACAACGTCGGTGCGGACATCCTGTCTAAACTGGGGTCCACGCGCGCCCAGGTCCCGCCGGGAGTCTTCGTCCAGGAGCTCAACCAGCCATCGATCAAGTCTTCTCCGCAAGTAGCCATCAACGCGGGTCCCCAACAACCCGACCGAGAGGTTATGGTGCTGGAGGAAGACTGGCGAGGGGCTTTTATCGACTTCATACGAGATCAACGGTTGCCAGCGGGAGTCAACGCCAGGAGCGCTCACGCAGCTCGCGTCTTGCGAAGAAGCAAGGGTTTCGTCCTGGTCAACGACAAGCTCTATCGGCAAGGCGCCCGGTCAGGGGTTCTCATGAAGTGCGTAACCAAGGAAGATGGTTACGCCATACTGCGGGAGATCCACGACGGCGTCTGCGGTAATCATGCGGCTTCAAGAACGCTGGTGGGGAAAGCCTACCGAGCCGGCTTCTGGTGGCCCACCGCGGTGACCGACGCGGAGGATCTCGTGCGCAGGTGCCAAAACTGTCAATTCTTCGGCAAACAGACGCACGTTCCAGCTCACAGCCTCATCACTATACCGCCGTCCTGGCCTTTCGCCTGTTGGAGTCTTGACATGATTGGGCCCTTCACGACAGCACCAGGCGGTTTCACCCATGTCCTGGTGGCTATCGATAAGTTTACCAAGTGGATCGAGTACAAGCCGATAGCCAAGCTCACACCAGATCGGGTCGTCGACTTCATCTCAGATATTCTGCATCGTTTCGGCTTCCCCAACTCCATTATCACGGACTTGGGATCAAACTTCACGGCGAACCAGTTCTGGGAGTTCTGCGAGAATGCTTGCATCGAAGTAAAATATGTCTCAGTTGCACACCCCAAAGCTAACGGACAAGTCGAACGGGCGAACGGCTTGATCATCGATGGCCTCAAGAAGAGACTCTATGATGAGAATAGCAAGAAGGGAGGAAAATGGGTGCACGAGTTACCACATGTCGTCTGGGGGCTCCGGACTCAGCCGTCCAAAGCCACAGGACAAACAACTTTCTTCCTCGTGTATGGATCCGAAGCTATCCTACCAGCCGATATCATGTGGAAGTCCCCAAGAGTTGAAATGTACAATGAAGGCGAGGCGGACGAGGCGCGGCAGTTAGAGCTCGACTCCGTGGAAGAAGCTCGCTGTACCGCCCTTGTTCAGTCAGCCCGGTACCTGCAAGGGATCCGGCGATACCATGATCGCAGCGTCAGGGAGCGGTCATTCAGCGTCGGTGATTTGGTTTTGCGTCGCATTCAGGATGAGTCCGGCCTACATAAGCTCAATTCAAGATGGGAGGGCCCGTTCGTCGTCAAGCAGGTCACAAGGCCAGGGTCTTATCGACTACAATTCCCCGATGGTCGCAAGGTCCTGAACTCCTGGAACGTTCAAAACCTGCGCAAGTTCTACCCTTAACTCGAGACCCGGTGATCGCTAATTCCCCGGGGGCTCCGAAGATTTTCTTTCCCCGAACGTATCTGAAGGCCGCGAGCCACATCACTCGGGTTGTACATGATGGCAGATGTCGCGTGCAAACACGTATACAACCAAATCGACTTCTTGTCGCCCATGACGCGGGGGCCACGGCCACGGTCATCTCCTTTCGGGTTCCGCCGCGACTTTCGATGGTCGCACGCGACAGCAGTCGCACCTTTTCCAACGCAGTCGATCCGTTCGACTGGCCTACACTTAGTACGTTGGAACGGCTCGCATACAGAGCTTCATCGACTACAATCTGAGCGGCTGCACTCAGAACAGTCTTGTTTTTGCCAACAGAATGGCAAACTCGCGGCGCTGCCCGCACCTGCTCCTCGCAAGCTTGATCCGTTTGTCCGGGTCCTACCTAGCCTGCGGAGTACGCTCACAGAAGGAGCACTCTCGACTACACTCCGAGGCCTCGAACTCGGGGTAGTCCCCTTCTCGCCCTATGCACAGCAACCCCGCGACGATGCTCGCGTGCTTCCCTAACAAGTCTAGACCCGCTCGATCGAGTTGTGGCTACTCTGTTAGACGAATTCTAGCTGCCCTTCGGGTCGTTGCACCAAGGACACGTTTCCTACTTAAGTCTCGTAAGCCTGGATCCCAATTCAGCTAAGACATGCAAACAAGTAGAGACGTCAAGGGAAGCATTTACATAAAATAATAATTAAGTGGTTCATACACCCTAATCCTGCAGTACATTGTGTACAATTTGTTCTGCTACGGGTTGGGCCTCTTGCAGGTACTCTTCAAACCGCTCGTCTGGGCAGTCCGCCGCCATCCCTTGCGCGAAGATGCTCAGCTGCGCGGTCGGCACGAAGGACTTGACATACGCGAGCGCATTGCTCACGCACGCGACCGGAGCCTCGGACAGGAACTTGAGCACCTTCTTCGGGGCTTCGCGGAGACGCTCCAGCAGGGTCGCGGACTCGCATCGCTTTCTTCCGGCGGATCCACCAGGTCCACCAGCTCCTGGGCGGCTCCCCGGAGCTCCTCCAGCTCCTTGCGCTGCTGCTCGTCCTTCTCGCCCAGAGTTTTGACTTGCTGAAGGCAATCGACGAACTGGCGTTCAGTGTCGCCGATCACCTTCTGCAGCTTTTCGACTTCATCTGTACGTCGATACAGCATATTCTTCATGTCAGTAAGCAACTCCTCTTTGTGTTTCGTTATTCTCCTAAGCTCTGTGATAAGCGTACTTCAGCATCTAATGGGGAGCTACTGAGGGAAAGTACTCGAGGGGAGCGAGGGCCTACCTTGGTGCGCCTTCTTCTCCGCCTTGAGCTACTCTTGGTGTTCTGCTTGTTGCTCCTTGAGCTGTTGTTGGAGCTCGGAGTTGGCCTTCTTCCATGTTTTTCAGGTCATTCTTGAGCAGCCAGGTCTCGCGAGTCCTTTCCTGCTTCAGCATATCAAGCTCTCGCTGCAGATAGCAATTCTTCGTCTTCTCCTCGGAGATGCACTTGTCCAGAGCAGCTAGCTCCCGCGCGTCACTCACGACCGCGCGGAGTTTCTCCGACTTCTTCTGTGATTTGGTGATTACATGCTGCACAAAAGGAGGAGAGTGAGTCATAAACAACTCGCCAAGGCGCACATCGGGTTCATCGCCCGAGTCTTAACATGGAGAAGTCGCACAGCTCCTTGAAAGTACTCTTGAAGGTCTTCAGGTTCTCCGCCGACAGCAGAAGGTCATCCACCAGGTCGGTAGTGATGACGTTCCGGTGCCCGGGCCCGGCCCTCAACACCTCACGGGGACTCCTCGAGGGCCTGGCGGCATCCCCTGGCGGCGGCGGCTGGACACCTGCAGGCATACGAAATAGTAAAAACACTACGCCCAGACCCGGCAGCCAGACGCGGGCGGATAAGTGCCTACCTGCGCCTTCAGTATGAGCGGCGTCAGAGGCCTCGACTTGTTCCCCGCCACCGGGTCCGGCTTCCTCTAGTCGAGGCTCGGGAGGCGGCAAGTCAGGGAGCGCCACATCCGTTTCAGGGGCCACTCCGCGGGTACTGGCTCCTCAGGCGCCGGGGGCTCGGGGGC